>NC_090292.1:29132746-29432746 GCF_037392515.1 Haliotis asinina
ATTGATTAGCTCGGCCAGTCAGAAAACCACATTCATGAAATGAGATAAATAACACTGCCAAAACGTCTTCAGTGGCACAACACGGCGATCTTAGCACCATGTCTGTCGTAAGTCTGGAATAGGGAATGAAAGTTGCAATCATCACAGCGCTAGGATCGCTTTGTGCATGTGGCCTTAGTTCTATCATGACGATTACCAAATTCATTACATTCTGCACATGGACTAACGACCAGAAGATGTTTGGTTGGTCAAAGTACAATGGTCAAATCCAGGTCAGATGTCTATAGTTGTGGTCATAAATAGTCATCGTTCAAGATGGCTGTTGTAGCGGCCATTTTGAGAATCGGAATCAGGGCCATAGCAATATATGCATTATGTGGAAGAAGGCACACTCATGTTGCTAAAAACATTGGGGAAGTGTTCAGGTGAATAATTTGACCTGACAAAAAGTGTAAGATATCCCATCAGAACCAGCAAAATATACCACTGAGAAGTCTTTGTATTTGTATTTTTGTATTTGTATTAACAGAAAGCAAGATAGAGAGATTCACAATAGAGGTTTCATGTACAATGCAAATGAGTCAAGTCTAAAGTAATGGGACAAAAATACTGTACCAACTCAAGTCTTGATTTGAGACTGAGAAACAGTTGTGCAGAATGTAACACAGGGAGCGGTCAGGCAGAGGTAATCTAAATCAAGCGCTGACGGAGAGGCAGACATATCGGCAACCTGAATATATATATAAAGAAAGTGATGACAATGCCGAGCGTACAGTTGTAGATATATACCAAGTAGTTTCCGAAATATTTACACAACACGGATCTTCTCCTACATGTTTCAATCTTCAGGGAGAGGAAGACACATAAACACCAGTTAATTTGTGTGTGTCCCGTCGTCAACACAATAACCAGCCTTTATATAGAAAGTCACTGATTCCTAAACGTTCCAGCGAAGCATGGAACCTTCGCCATGTTTCGTCTTTTTGGTCAAACAAACCAAAGGACGGTAACTCTAACGTGCTCCCTCAAAAGGTCACTAAAATACTAATAGCACTGAACATTTATGATACGAAATGCGACCCATAATAGCTATCATACAATATACAGAAAATACACTTTCGTACCACAAGCCTCAACAGTGCGAGGGGATGTCAGTAAGTTTTGTGTCTTGAGCATTTTTCACACCCAGGTGTCACAGCCTATGGTACGACATTGAACCTTGGGCTGTAGCTGTTGTGATATATAAGTTTTGGTATCCTACTATCAGAAGTTATTGAACAGCTCACACACTGACAGAAACAGACCCCCCTCACGGCAGTGAAAATGAATAAAACTGAGTATAGAGCAGTAATTAAGTTTTCAGTTCTTGAAGGAAACTCGGCGAAGAACATTGAAGAAAGGCTTTCAGCAGTTTATGGGAAGTCTTCCCCTTCATCTGCTACCATCAAACGATGGGTCAATGAATTTAAGCATGGTAGAGAGAGTCTTGAAGATGACCCCCGTCCAGGTCGCCCAACAACTAGCACTAGTCAGGAAAACATTGACAGAGTGCATAGACTTGTGCTGGAAAATCGTCGAATCACACTCCACGAGTTAGAGGAGACTACAGGCATTTCACACGGATCCATCGAGACAATTCTTCATGAACATCTCGTCATGTCTAAGGTGTCCGCAAGATGGGTGCCAAGAATGCTTACAGGTCAAATGAAGCAAACAAGGGTTACCATAAGCAACTCCATGTACCAGATACAACAAGAATCCAGAAGAGTTTCACTTTAGGCTAGTAACCTGTGATGAAACCTGGATCCACCACTATGATCCTGAGAGCAAACAAGAATCCATGGAATGGAAACATGTCACTTCTCCCAGGGCCAAGAAGTTCAAAGCCTCCAGATCAGTGCAGAAGGTAATGGCGACAGTCTTCTGGGATAGCAAAGGTGTCATCCACATAGATTACTTACCAAAAGGAAGAACAATGAATGGGGAATGATACGCTAACTTGTTGAGGCAGGTGCGACAGTCAATCAAGGAGAAGCGCCAGGACAAGGTCAGACGTGGTATTTTTCTACATCAAGACAATGCCCCAGTACACACCTCTCGCGTTGCAGCCGCTGCTGTCCAGAAATGCGGGTACGAAATCTTGCCGCATCCCCACTACTCTCCAGACCTGGCACCAAGTGATTACCATCTGTTCCCAAATCTCAAAAAACACTTGCGTGGTCGTAGATTTCAGGATGATAATGAGCTTATTGCTGCTACTGAGACTTGGTTTAAGGACCAAAATGGCGCCTTCTACAGAGATGGCATCAGCGACTGGCAGAAAAGATGGAACAGGTGTCTTGACTCACAAAGGGACTATATTGAAAAAAAAGTGGTTCATACCAATATTTTGTGTTTTTCTATGCAAGGCTCAAAACTTATTGACATCCCCATCGTATATCAATATAAAGCTTTGGCTAGAAGATAGGCGCCCACTGTACCAATCAGGCTGGTGAATTGTTAACCCTGACAACCCTATTTATTTATTTATTTATTTATTTATTTATTTATTTATTTATTTATTTATTTATTTATTTATTTATTTATTTATTTATTTATTTATTTATTTATTTATTTATTTATTTATTTATTTAACTAGGTGATGAGCTGACCTTCCCCTGATGTATGCGATGTTTCGTCCCTCGCGGACTCAGGTTACCGACATCCTGGACTAGACTTGGATAACTGATCTTTATGTCTTTAGACATAATCTCCACAGTTTGACAGGGAAACAAATATGAAAAAGCACATCAATATTATCATCGTCGTCGTCATCGTCGCCGTTGACGGCATCTTTATTATTTTTTATCATCACCATCAACATCGGCATCTTTATTCGGATAATGCGACGATTCAAAACAGATTCTTGTATAGCTGTCAAACTGTTTTCACCCTTCACACCGAGAGGTGACAAACAGCTGAACGGCGATTGACAAGCTTAAGTGCTGAGTAGCAACTGAATGCGTTCAGTTGCTGTTTCACCAGCCGTTGGTCACCACTCGGTGTGAGTTCAGAGCAATAGTGTATGAATTGCAACTTCTTTATTTCAGTTTCATGCCTGAAAATAGCATTCATGATAGTTTCTTAAAACACTCTTTCCCTGATCCATCAAACAACTGCAGATTTCAGATTATTTTGAGTACAAAGGTTTGAGGAATACGTGTCACATATGTTTTGTGCACATATCCCTGTTCAGAGATATTTTAGTTATTTGCCGTTCTCTTTTGAACCAAAACAGACTATAGTTTGTTACTTGTATTTCAATGTCGTTTTCCACGACGGTAATTGGTATTTTCGCGGTCTGCATCAGTCTGTTGAACAATCCATAGCTGGTAGGAGGCATTTGGGCATCGTAACCCCATACTTTAAGATCGACGTGGTATAGTGGTAATTAAGAGCTTCCGCCCGGATGGCGGAAAGTCGGGGGTTCGATCCCCGACCGCGTCATATCAGAAGACGTTAAAATATGGCACTTGTTGGTCCTTGCCTAGGGCTTGGCATTGAAGGGAAAAGCAGGGGCTGGTCGACTCGGAGTCAGTATAATGTGTCTGAGTAGAAAATTCCTGCTTAACTGTCACGCGGTATCTCAGTGAGCTAGCACTATAAAACCAGATTATTCTCAAATACGACGTTATATCCCATTTCGCTTCGCCTCGCCTCGCCTCGCCTCGCCTCGCCTCGCCTCGCCTCGCACCTCACACCTCATACATCACCTCATCTCATCTCGCCTCTCCTCGCCTCGCCTCGCACCTCACACCTCATACATCACCTCATCTCATCTCGCCTCGCCTCGCCTCGCCTCGCCTCGCCTCGCCTCGCCTCGCCTCGCCTCACGTCACCTCGTCCCACCTCGCTTCATATAATCTCCCCTCCCCTCACTTAGCATGTGGATCACACTTGTGTCCTGTAGCCATACTGTCTAAACTCCATATTTGTCTATACAGTGTGGACACTGCACTGCGTTACACAACAAACAAACAAACAAACCTGCCCATGGTTCGCCGGTCCTCAAGATCTCATTCAAAACATGCAGCTGTTACTTATTCTTGGCTGTGACCAACACAAAACGGTGTCTGAAACATATAAACATATTCAGTATAAAGATACTGTAATATTTAATAAAATTAAAAGATATTACAAAATATTGAACATAAATATTGAAACTATAAAACTATATACCAAAAGGCTGTCGGAATGTGAAACGTCTGATAGGCCACACTGACTGAAAAACCCTATTTGTAGCAATACGTTCTCTCCTGTTAGAGTCACAGGCCAATACATTTTATCTTACCTCACACATAAATGTCGTTTTCTGATTGGCTAAGCGCTCTTCTATTATTTTCAATGTACCCCGCTTACAAGCGAGGTACATTGCAATGTATCCCGCTACCAATGGCAACTCGTTCAGTACTTTGTAGTAGTACTTCTTTATCTCGAGTACCACTGAAACACACATGATGCTCGGAAATTACCGATGTTTGCGAATGCACATCGATGGAAGGGAGATAACACTAAATTTATTTTTTCTTGTGTCGTCTGCAAAATCTAGAAATGGCTACGAAAAGATTTGCCTCGCATTCCAACAAATAAATCTCGAAAAGAGGTTCAAATGTAGCCCCTGTAAATATTAAGAGAGGGAACTACCCCTCGGCGATTTTACAGAGACAATACATAGGGAAACACAGTAAGATGGAAGATTCGAATCGGTTGATTCACGCAGGTTGACTGAAGTCGGAAGTGGGAACGGGATAATAGAGTGATTATCATCGACCTACGGAATTGGGATTCGATGACATGTACCTACCAAGTCAACGACTTGACCCCTGCAACGACAAGACTGATTGTAACCCTGATCTTCAAGGGGTAAGACAAGTGTGGGTTGCTGAAGACCAATTCTAACCCGGATCTTCAAGGGGCAACACAAGCAAGGCTTGCTGGCATCATTGGTTCATCTGGGCAGATATGATCAGGTTCTGAAGGCAGCAACCAGTGAGTCACTAGTCAGATGGATACTATGCGCTATATAAGTGATTTATTACATATTTTTAATTCTAACGTATATTTTCACGGGTCTCCTCCCGATCAGCATCTTTGAGGATTCCGGGTCTCTACTACTAAATACAAAGGGATTCATGATATCAATCACTGGATTAACAGATCTAGACTTGAGATTATTTCCACTGCAATGCAGCAATACAGACATCTTGACAAAATTTAATGCTTGCATAAAATTAAAACATATACGTATTCATGATCATGTTAAATATTTTGAGCCATTTTGAGTGAAATCAGGATCGCGACAAAATCCACGTGCCTCTTTGTGGTCAAGAAAGCATTATAAACTATCACGGTCAAGAAATACAACGGGGCTCTTGATCCCCAAATCGGCTATCGACCCACAGATAACACTGTATGGAGATGTCAGTACAGAGACATTGAGTGGGTGAGTGGGCTGCTTAATTAGTTAGTTAGTTAGTCAGTAAGTTAGTTTAGTAAGTTAGTTTAGTTAGATAGTATAATTAATTGGCTGTTTAGTTAGTTTAGTTAGTTACTTGTTTAGTGAGTTAGTTTAGTTTGGTTTAGTTTCGTTATACGCTGCTTTTAGCAACATCCCAACAATACCTCGGCGGCTTATATTTCAGCATATATAGACATCCAGACAGACAAATCCAGTACTCTGGGTAATGTCGTGATTATGGTGACCACTAATATAGTTCAGTATACTAGTAACCGTAGGTAGTAATTTGTAGAAGGCATTTCGACAAAAATGTGCTGTAAGTTGCCTGGACACACATACAGTTCGTCCTATCAGTCAGTTCGTTATAAGCGTTGTATATTTTAGGTTTTATTAATAATACAATCATGATTCTACCACAAATTTGACAAATCTGAAAAGTTTAATCTTATGATTTACGGACCCGTGATGGTCGGGGGTGGAGTAAGTCTACTAAAACTAAACTCACTCACTCACTCACTACGATTTACGACTCGTGAAGAGGCGCGTTAGAATTGGTCTTCAGTAAACCTTGCGTGTCGTAAGAGACGACTAACGGGGTTGAGAGGTCAGGTTCACCGACTTGCTGACGCATCTCATCCTATTCCATTTGTGTAGTAATGTGGATCGCTTGATTATCTGATCAAGACTCGATTATTTACAGACCGTCGCGGTATAACTGGAATGTTGCCGAGTTAAACAACCAACCAATTTATACTGAATTAGGCAACGATATTTGACGTAAGTTCAAATTATGAACCCTTGAACCGAAACAAATGACGAGGGAAAGCGGAAGACGGGTTTGTGATTGAGACAAGATATCCTGGAGCCAAAGAATTCTGAATACCATGTAGCGTTCATTATACAGAAATATTTTCCCTTTCCGTATGTAACAATATTTTTCTAGACGCATCATTATGTCGCATCGAAGTTTCGGGTTAGGACTGTGACGCGACAGCCGACAGGTGGTACAGGGGCAAGCGTTTGTCTTTAGTCCACATGCGTCAAAAAGTAAAGGTTAAACATTTGAAAATTCTTTCCTCAGGTCGTGATCATTGAATCAGTTTGTCCGTAAATGAAAGTACCCCACCACATATTACATTTTAAAAACTGTTGCTGGATTGAGCGATAGTTCCACAGATATAATTCTTTCAGTTCAGTTCGAAATCATACGAAAAACAAAATAGCAAAAAAGATGGCTGACGCAAACAGAGGAAGCCAATCCGTAGGCAATAACATACGCAGGGTACGGGTGAGTGAGTGAGTTTAGTTTTACGCCGTACTCAGCAATATTCCAGCTATATGGCGGCCGTCTGTATATAATCGAGTCTGGACCAGACAATCCAGTGATCAACAACATGAGCATCGATCTGCGCAATTGGGAACCGATGACATATGTCAACTAAGTCAGCGAGTCTGACCACCCGATCCCGTTAGTCGCCTCTTACGACAAGCACAGTCACCTTTCATGGCAAGCATGGGTTGCTGAAGGCCTATTCTACCCCGGGACATTCACGGGTCAGTAGTAGTAGTAGTAGTAGTAGTAGTAGTAGTAGTAGTAGTAGTAGTAGTAGTAGTAGAGACGGTTGTAGTGGTTGTAGCAGTACTGGTGTTAACCAGCAGTAGGTGAAATATTAGTGATAGATAAGAATATAAACAATAAAAAACAGACAAAAGGCAAAACAACATCAGTCTAACCAAGACCATATAAGACATTGTGGTCGCTGGTCCAACATCGAAGAGTCAACAGTCGGCAATACAATGCGCGAAGAGTTATGTCCCTTCCACCAGTCAGCACATTCAACCGTGGCCATCAACGCACGTGGGCTGCGGAATATGTCGAGCTCGTCCAAGTGTAATAACGACTTCGGGCTAAACAGGGAAACAGTCTTGAAACGTCCTCTCCATGGTGACCAACGACATACGCCAACGTGTATCTAATTTTAGACTGAATGATACGAGCGACACCTGATGACCACCTCACGCGTCTAACTGGTTCTAGGATTGGGAGCGGCTAGATTCCGTAGATTTGCACTTTTCAAATATATGCGACAGAAGTCCAGTTCATCGAGGGATTGGTGTAGTTAGGATTTCGGTAGGGGAGTGAGGGTATTGGATTGGCTGGCTGGCTGGCTGGATAAATATAGTTGTACAAATAGTCACCGTCTTGTGAGAATTGTAGAGTCTGTCGTTGGTGATCGGTGTCAGCTCTGCTACAATTCAGTTTTATTTCCGAGTCTAAGGGGTGGTGGTTATTCACAAAATATACGGTGTATCTATCATTAGTTCCACAGTATTGTCTTTTTAACAATTAATACTGAATGTCTTTAAAATATCGTTGAGTAATTGAGGTTGCCACTAACTAGCGGGACAAAGTTTCTGTACATCACTACAGCTGCGCGGCACACAGTTTATGCAGGAAGTGAAGCCTGTTTCTTGTGCCATGTGATATTCCTGACATGCTCCAGTACTCGTTGTAGGGGTTGCAACCCCCTGTTTTTCCAAGGTTATGTTCTGATGTTCTGATTCTCCAATCAACACTCACCCCCACCCCACCCGCACCCTCACACACCAACACAGACACACACACCCCACACCCCACACCCACTGAAGATAAAAAATGACAAAAGTGCACACCCCCCCCCCCCCCCCCCCCCACCCCTTTTTCGAAAGGCTGGATCCGCCCATGGCTGGAATGTTGCTAAAAGCAGCGTAAAACCATACTATAACTCACTCGTGATAGTATCAACTCATATCATCTATAAATATCGTGTCTGGTTCAATGTAAAATGAACACCCGTGAATATCCGGGTTGGTCTCTAGCAGTTCATACTTATCATACCCAGTGACGACGCATTAGAATGTGTCTTCAGTAACCCATGCTTGTCGTATCCGGTGACTAATGGGACAAGCTGGTCAGGCTTGCTGTTACCGATGAAACATGTCATCGTATCCCAGTTGAGTAGACCATGTGGTTTATCACGGGATTGTCTGGTCCAGATTCGATTATTTACAGACCGTCGCGGTATAGGTGGAATGTTGCCTAGTTAAACAACAACCAACCAATTTACACTGAATTAGGCAATGTTATTTGACGTAAGTTCAAATTATGAATCCTTGAACCAAAACAAATGACGAGGGAAAGCGGAAGACGGGTTTGGGAGGGACACAAGATACCCGGGAGCTGATTGTTTGCAGAACGCCGCCATACAGCTAGAATGTTGCTGGAATGTTGGTGTAAAACAAAACTCACTCACGCCAATAGTCACGTCGAAGACTCGGGTTGGATGTCCCAAATGGGCACATTGTATGAGGCTAAGCTCCTGTGTTCCCCGGCGTGATATAGCTGGAATAAGTGGCACAAACCCTCAAGCCTGACTACCGTGTCACTACGACCGTTAGATTCGGATTAGAAACAGTCTTCAGTGACCAATGCTTGTCGTAAAAGGTGACCAACGGGATTGGATGTCTTTATTGATGTGTGCGTATCCCCGTTGCGTGCATCGATGCTCATGCTGTTAATCATTAAATTGTCTGGTCAATACACGACGTAGCCGGAATATTGCAGAATACGGCAACAACAAACGTGTGCTCATGACATCCATCACTAGTTTGTGTTGTGCATATATTTGCAGGTAGCTGAATGTGAAGGCTTACTATGTCGATGAATGATGTTTATCACAGAGTTGAAAACATTAACGCCCGTTGCCATCCAACTGGATAATCGCTGAGTGCCCCGTTAATCAATACACAGACCAAACTGGAGATTATTGACTTTTCAACTCATGTTTTATTCAAATAGAACAATGGCCGCTTAGTCAAACAATGACACGTTTGTTAATCCCAAATATTTGTGAGCGATCATCCATTGCGTGACCTATCTTTAGAATACGGCACCAGAAACTTGACAAAAACGTCATAATACTCATTTACGTAAATGTAGGTGATTAGGGTTAGGGTAGGGTTGGGGCTGGGGGTAGGGTTAGATTAGGGTTAAGTTAAACTAAGTTAACCTAACCCTACCGTCCTCACGAGAAGATGTATTCTAAAGGTGCTCCCATTGCGGTTATGAGTACAGACACACAGGCATACAGGCAAAACCCGTTTTACCCGTATTTAATACTGGCTATGTGATTTTATCAACAGCATCATACTGGCTGCATGTATTTACCTCAGCCTTTACATATATCATAATTCATGAAGATACTACGAGATACTGTAATGGTCAAAAGTTACATAACCAGAAAAAGACCAACAGGGTTGTCAAATTTTACACAAAATGACCAAGTAGATTAATTGTACACTTACAAAACCCATTATCTAGCCTCGTGTAAGAATGTCGAGTTTTAATTGGTCCACGTGACTCTGATAAAATACCATGTACATCCATCACGATCCGCCAGCGGGAGTATAAAAGTCGTGTACTCCCGCTACGAAAGTCATATCACCCCACTACGCCTCGGTGACAACGCGAAGTGTGAAAAGCGTGCATCGACAAGCCTGTAGTAGTCTGTCGTACAGACCATGAAGTATATATATCAACGTTTTTCTCAGTAAAATATGTTCATTTCAGAGACTAGCTGTTAGTCTAAGCCTGTAGTAACGTGCGGTGCATTGAGGTCAAACAATCAGCTGTTGTCAACATGGCGCAAGTCGATTCGATGCGTGTTGTTTTGTTTTGATTTAGTGAAAACATTCAGCTAGATAAATGCATTATCACATCATGTCTCGGGGTTTTATCACCCTTGTAAGGTTGTATTCCCCGAGCCAGACACTTTGTTGTCGTCTGTGTTGTACTGTACTCTAAGTGCTGTAAAATCAATTTTTCACTCCTCCCTGAAATGTACACCCTCTGAAATAAATAAAGAGAATTTTTAACTAAAAAACCAAACCAAACAAATGTTTTAAATGACGGTAGGGGTGTTGTTCCTTAGCATGGTAAAATTAGCACGTGGGCTTCAACCAAGATGTATATCTGTGTGTCTGTGCGTGTGCGTGTGCGTGCTTTTGTGTGTGTGTGCGCGTGCGCGTGCGCGCGTGTGCGTGCGTGCGTGCGTGTGTGTATGTGTACGTACGTGTAATTGCCGGGCAGGGTTGCGATTATTTATGACCGTTCAAACTTGCAAACCGTGCTTGTTGTTAATTTACTTTCTTAAAGAGCAGCGTCACTGCCATTAGGGAATACTGTACATACCGCATTTTGAGAAACATACGCCGAAGTTTGTTTATTTGTTTGTTTAAACCAATGTTGGTTGCTACAGCCGACTAACACGTATCTGTGTGATTTGTGACATATGTCACAGTTGGTGACGTGTGACATATTCCAAATGTGGCCTGTTACACGGAAAATGTTTAATAATGGCATACGGCCATTTGTTGGTCGTTGACCCAACGTTCAGTCAAATCAAGACCCGTCAAGTTCCGGGTTGGACATGGTCTTCTGCAAGCCATGCTCGTCGTAGGAGACCAGTAACGGGATCGGGTGGTCAGGCGAGTCGCTGACCTGGCTGACACATGTTATCGTGCTGCAATGGCGAAGATCGATGTGGATCACGGGATTGTGTGGTCCAAACTCGAATATTTACAGACCGACGCCCTATAGCTGGAATGTTGCTGAGTTGAACAATAACCAACTAACATATATGTAACCTCAGCATCGACAGTTTCCATTTTCGTACTTGCTAAATATTGCTGAGTGTGGTGTAAAATAAAACTCAGTCGCTCAGTCAAAATACCCCCGAGTTAGAATCTGCGCTCACTCTCCCTTTCTCCGGTCCAAACGTACCACGGATAGTAATCCGTAACTGCAATAACAGAAAAACAAACAAACATTAAAATATTTCAGTTTATCTTTTAGTATGCGTATCACGTGACGATGGCCATGTTGCAACAGGAAACCATCGATGTGTCAATTATACATTATGAAGATAGCAGTCATTTAATATTCAAGGCATAAGGATGGAAATTTCACAAGTGAACGAGTGCCATTCCAGACAGCAATTTACGCTTGCATGCATGCATGATGCACATGCATATTTATGTGTTTGTGTGAACTCGTCTGTTTTCACAAACAAAAATATTTCTTACCTCAATTTCAATCTATACTTCATTGGGCAAAACAGGCTCTACGACTACTGTTCACGTTTTCCACAAACTTGACTTCCAGTGTATATTTGAATTAAAATAGCTTCAAATACTTCATTGATGCTTGAATGTCATTTTAATATTACGACGTTTCTTTTGTCTGTCAGTATATATGAAACAAGCCCAACGTTATCCTTATACAACTTGTTCCTAAAAGTCAAATGGCTTGAGATGAAATGATAAACTGTTCTATGTCCACCGTTGCATTTTTGTGTTATTACAGAGAGTGAATATGAGAAAACAATTAAGAGGAAAAAATACACCCTAAATATTTCACTCGTTGCGTCTTCAGTAGTTCTCGTTACGGTATTATCTTTCACCCTGCACCTATGGGTCACTGAATATTAATTACATTACTATTTCATATAAATAATATCTGTGTAAGACCAAATTCCAGATGTATGCTGTTAGTTTTTTTGTTTTTGTTTTTCATTTCCTGAAATGAATGACATTTATCCCACAATTTACCGAACTCGTGTGCGTATACTGATGTTTCTTTTCAAAGTCAGTATATAAGGGAGGTAATCGCTGAGTAGTTCATATGGTGCTAGGTGTGAAAAAGATCTATAATTGATTGAAGTCAGCACTGTAGTAACTGTGATTAAACATTCTTGGAACATTCTTTTACTCTGAATTTCACTCGACAAAAAATTCATGGTTTAACACCGCGTTGGTGCCTCATTTCAAATTTTCTGTTAAAAAGTGGATGATTAGAATATAATTTCTGCATTACTTTGTTTACATTTCATGAACTTCTTTGAAAAGGTGCAAGAGAATATTTCCTTTGTTTTGTTAGTTTGTTATTTCGTTTCAAAACGCGTTTAAACATTTTTGACTGAAACGCCATCATCACTTGTGAATGAAAGTGTAGTAAAACATGCGTAGCTCTCTACGGTTGTAAGCTCGGAAACGTCGGGCACCTGCTCAATGACCCGGAAGCGGCAATGTTTACCTGTGTTTCCCGCAATGACGTTCAAAATGGTTCTGACAATTTGATTGGATGAATCTTAATGACGTCAGGGGGACCCAAATAGCATAGGCGAACTTTGTATGGGGTAGCCGCGGTGATTTCCCTGTGGATAATCTGCTGTTATCAGCATCATCTTGGTAAATATTACGGTAAGTAAAGCATTTTATAAACTATGAATGCTTTTTAGATTACCTGCATCTATATGTCAGGGTTCGATGGTGTTGTAGTTTGTGAATTTGAAGTGTTTTGAGGAAGCGGTAGGAAAGCCCCTCACAACAACCTTCGCCCAATGTTGTGTGACCTACATGGACCTAAACATTCCCGTAATTTTGTAAAACCGTCACCTACAGGGAAAACTAGAACACTCCTGTTCTTCTTAGAGTTTATAGAATCAGATTTCCGCATATGAACAAAATCGAGCGTTAGGTTTAGTTTGACAGGTCTGTCAAAATATGTGTCTGTGTGGCTGATAGAAATGGACTCGTCCAGGCTCGGCTATAAAGTCATCCAGGAAATGTCAAATTTGTGCACCAGAGTTCTTTTTAAAGTCTATATTACTATCTTGCCGTTATTCTTGAACCCCTTAAGCACGTACATGTTATACTAGTCCTGAAATCTGGTGGCTTTTGAGTTACATGCGGATTGAGGAATGCATCTCATTCTTTCCCAACGAGCGTATCTGTCCGCTACACGTCTAAATTTTGATCAAATTCAGGCTTCCCTGGTCATTCAAAGACATTTTATTCGTTTCCTTGGTCAACTGGGACATTAAACTGCATGATTTGAGGCAACTGTCATGTATGTAAATATGATTTATTCTCCTAAACGATGAAATGTTTGGTGAAATTTAGCGGGAATGATTCAATGTGGTGTGGTTATTCAGGAACAGCAGTTTACGATGGACGAGTCCATATTTTCACCATGTCGAAGAAAAGCTGCCAACATAAATAACGGTTTTATATTTTGTTAAAATTACGAAAATATTTATCTCCAAGGTTTCATCAATCAGCCAGTCTAAAAATTGTGTGTTTTGGCTGGGTCGTTTTCGTACCCCTGACTCGAAACATAAGCAGATAGGGGGGAGAGGTTTTTGGGACAGTTGATTATCCGTAGGGACACAGGTTGTTGTCAGCCATGATGTTTAGGTTATTGTGACTGGCTTCGAGCCAGAATTTTCGACGAGTTTGCTTGTCCACGCATACGATACAATGGAGATGAAAGTTACTAAGGTTTTGTATTTAGACGTTTTTTGTTTATTAATGTTGGCATGTGTTTTCTCAAAGCACCAGTCGTCCAACGGTAATACGTGTTTTGTTGACAATACAAATCGCACATGTTCATCTCGCAAAGACTTGTTACAACACCTGAATTACAGATGACTATTTCTGTTCGTCCGTTCACTATCAAACTATTGTTTTTTTTCTAATCTGTACTTTAAAATAGCAGACCGCAATTTTCACAGCAGAGCTACTAACAGTCCTGAATTCTTGTATTGTAACACAAAATGATGGGATTTCGTTAATATGAACCAGCAAGGATTGTGCTCCTTTAGTTTTAGTTTAACTTTGGTAAGACTTCTACCAGCTGCCCACCCCGCCACCCCCCTCACACACACACAAATTTTAACAATGAGGAAAAGTTTCTTCTAGAGGCATTTTTAGATGTTGAATGTCTTTTAATGTTGCTATAGGTCACATGCAACGCAAACCACAACTTTTCAGATTTTGATTCCTTTCGGTATGGACTTACAGTAACAAATTACCAAGAAGGCAAATTCAGCTTATGAAGTTGAAAAACAACGCAATGAGAAAAACACCCTCGCAAAATCAGAGTTAAAGCGATCCACTAATTTTCCTGCAGTGCCGGGGCAAAAGGTGGTTTAAACAGCTATGCTGTGCTGCACCAATAGTACATCCATACTGATTAGGTTCGCGAGGCTTGAACTGGGAAAGGCGACTTGTAAAACCATGGCAAGTGATGCGTGCAAGGATTATTGCTGTGGTCGAAGTTGGAGAACAGAGATGTTTCATGTTTCTTGTGATAACAGCAGTAATATTTTCAATAAAAAAAAACAATGGTCCCATACCTGTGGATATGCAAACCAAGTTGGTCAGTTTGAAAACTGTAATGTTTTAATTCATGACAATATGTAACTCACAACTTCAATCACTGACCGCATGCAATTTGAATTTAACACCTATTAAGCTATACACCATAAGCGACATACATTGATATATGGCTCGTGCAACTGGGTTCTGTCTCTGTCACTTATAATGTAATTACACAGACAGGCAGGTGTGATACTTGTACACATGGCATGTTATTATGTCCGTGGGTTGTAAACAAACTGGATCCATGTTTTCTTGGATGACTGGATCGGACTGAAACGCACAAACTGAGATTGTCAGTTTAAAGATCTGTGAACTTGAATGAACGACAGTGTCCAGCCACACATCAGTTCACCATCTCAGTATTTGTTGATGCAACTGAAGAGAGCTTGTATTCACAAAACCATAATGGATAACAACTTCTATTGTATATGATGCGACATTTCGGTATGGAGTCTTACACCGTTACCACTCTTGCTTGCGATGGTATATGAATCCATAGCAAAACGTCACATAAAAACGTCCACGAAAAAATCTTACTTTCTTATTTCTCACCATACTTCTAATCTAAAGTGCCAATCAAACAGAACATCCCACACACAATGAGCCCTCAAGGTGTCAGCATGAACCAGCCAATGAAAAGCTCTGATTGGGTTCGGTCTCTGGGGTGCTTCGTTTCGAATGAAGTAAGCCCAAGTACAAAATATTGCGCTTTTGATTTGCGATTGTACATTCATGATGTTGTTTATTAGTTTTTTCACAATCAGCAATGCATATTATATGTCATGAATAAGTGATAATTGTGTTTTAAGTATGGTTCTGTCTTTGGTTACATCTGACCTTTAAGATACAATTGAGACAAGTTAAAACTAATGCTTGTCAGATGAGGAATACGTGTTCTGCTGATAACATTTGACTAGAATCCATTAAACTGTGTACACACAGGTGATTTATACCTTTAACGTGATTTGATCCTTTTTGGGTATTCACCAACTTTTCACTTGGATGAAATATTTGATTTGATCTTGCTTTTAAGTAAATACCACATTTATAAGTGTAAGTTGGGAAAGACAAAACCTACATCACTGCAATTTAAGAAGGAATTACAATATTATTATCTCATAGAAAAAGTTAGACATTGGAATAAATCTGAGTTTAGTTTGAAAGAAAATGGGCACTGTGTCAGAAACTCACCATTGGCTAACATAGTTACATAGTTTTTAAGAGATCTGTGGGTGTGAATGAGAGAGTGTATGGTGTTTAAAAAAAATATGTTTACAATGTTGTTATGCTGAGATGCTTTATCGAGGGTGTGTTTGATCCTCCTGATGTCAGTGTCTCTCAAGAAGTTCTGTTTATGATAGGATTTGTTCTTAGCCACCTTGTCAAATTCTCATAGAACTACCCTGCCAAAAACAGACAAAGAAAACTAAGATCCTGGTTAACGTGTATAAGCAATATAATTATGTATACAAACATATTTGCTCTGTCAACTGTAACACAATCTGTACTAGACAAAATGAATTTTTAAAAAAGTCATTTAACTAGAAGGAACCTCAAGGGAGGATACGGGTGGAAGTCTTTCCTTAGCTTAAGGTCTGACTGGAATATACTCACAGGTACAGGTACTTACAACAGTGAAACACAGGTACACAATTGTAGACAAATTTGAAATATGTTCTCCGAGAATACATTGAAAGAACTATTTGAAGGAAGGATACTTTCGATCATTATGCACTGCAGTATATACTCTTTGTCATGCAGGGCTTGATTTAAGAGATGTCAACATACTTAAACCAAAGACCATATCTATATGGTCTCTGCTTGCACCAGGTGCAACCTAAGATAAAAACACAGTTTACACCAGCAAATTCCAGATGCACTGCTTTCATTGCAATGTGTAAGGAAAGAAATATGTTTTTTAATTATATAGATGTTTCATTCAAAAGTCTACCTAAACCAAAACCATCTTGCAAGCAAGCTCGGATTAACAGGGGTAAAGGTGATTGGTTACTGTGAGAATGCGGATTAACAATATATGATAACAAACGACCCGTGAAGGTCCCGGGGTAGAATAGGCCTTCAGCAACCCATGCTTGCCATAAAAGGTGACTATGCTTGTCGTAAGAGGCGACTAACGGGATCGGGTGGTCAGACTAGATGACTTGGTTGACACATGTCATCGGTTCCCAATTGCGCAGATCGATGCTCTTGTTGTTGATCACTGGATTGTCTGGTCCAGACTCGATTATTTACAGACCGTCGCCATATAGCTGGAATATTGCTAAGTGCGACGTAAAACTAAACTCACTCACTCACTGATAACAAACATAAGATTTCTAAACAGCAAACAAGTGTCATATACTGCAAGTAACAACTTCACACAAAGTCATTGTGAGATATTCAGTCAGACACTGGAACTGGCAGGTTGGTGATTTCTATCTGACCACTGGCGAATCTGCCTGATTTGTCAGAGGGTCAGACGCTATTCGTGAACACTGAAATGTGCGTAAAATGTGCACAAAGGTATAGGATGGCCACAACTTAGCATGATTAGTTTTGATCAGTACCTGAAGTCTGTTGACTAAAGATTCAGGTGAATGTTTATTATGTTGGATGTATTTGACAGATAAATGTCTTGTTGCAGATCTTCTTGTTGGCGGGTGACACACACAACCCTCATCTTATCGTGTTGTTGACATCACATACATCTCCCACCAAGAGATGATGCACCGTCGTCTCGAGGAACAGGTAATTTTTCACTACAGCTTCAACTATGCCTTGACCAATCAATGAATTGCAGTTAGTGTTTTGAATTGGGTGAAATCTCACAATTAATGATTGCTTCACTACCAACAAACTCTCAACGAAAGTTGATAAGCGCCATTTTCAGATTTTCCTATAGGATGATGCAACTTGATACTTGAAAGTGATGACTAATATATCATGAACGTTAACTTCCTGGAGGCTTTAAGAAATATTCACTCATGACTTTCAGGAATTGGGAGAGAGGATTTTGACAATAGGCCATTTTCCGAATTTTTAGCCTTTTTCTGAATTCAGAATGGACCACTGCCCTTGTATCAATAGTAAACTTTTAATTGGCCATTTTCTGTTCCAATTTGCAAAATGACACATAACCGCAGCCTTTCCTAATCCCTGGACCTTTCAGTGAGCAAAGTGGGTTTTCTAAGAATTAAACAAGATTTCAGGCCCTGACAACTTTAGAGATATGTCCAATCATCGAGTGTTTCAAAGACTATATTTATAGTTCGTGTTCGTTTGTGTAGTTTTATATATAAACTAAGTATAGTTTGTGTTTGTGAGAAAATGCTATTGCTTGCTTGATCATTTGGTTTCAGTTAATCAGAGCATTACTATTTGTAGTTATTGATTCTTGCATAACAATTAATCAGAGGTGGAAACGAAAACATGTCAATGCATCGACTGTGTGTCTGACTATCAATAGTTTAGTATTTGACTGCCGTTGATAAATGCAAAGTTCAGCGCAAAATTCAGGATGTTTGGGTGGAGACTTGCAGCTTCATTGAGTTTATGTAAGTGTTTGCTTGATCTGACTTTCAAGTTTCTTGTCAGTCATTAAAGGAGACTTAAACTAAGTCAACTTGTTTATATTTCATATAAACTATACATTCATTTGGGAAATGATTTTGAATGACATTACTGTGGGAGAAAAAACAAACTGTTGCAATAATTAGTTGAAATAGAATATTGCTATTGCAGTGGGATCATGCATTTGACTACCGCCATTTCAATAAATGTTTCCCTGTCAACAAACACCCCTAGTTTTCACCCCTGAATCTGTCAAGAACTGCTTTTCTATATGTCATAGAGGTTGATAACTTCCACTAAGTTTAGACTGATTATCGAGAAATATTGGAGGTGTAACTTTGAGCAAAAATGCTCAAAGAAGTCGCTGACGAGTCCAGCATCCTGAATGTAATTTATGAGCGACCCATGAATTTCAATCCAACTTTGTGTATAGTGTATATGAATTAAAACTTTTTTCAGTTGAAAAAATGTATGAAATATGTTGTTAATGATATCAACACTAAGTCCGATATTGATAATCTATAAATATTTTTCCTATTGATGACATTTCTGCTTATTGATCTGTATTGGCTTGCCTATTCTAGGCAGTCCTCTTGCTATCGTAATGAATTGCATTTTTAACAAAATATTTGGGTTCTTTGTGTCTGTCTGTCTGTCTGTCTGTCTGTGTCTGTGTGAATTTCTTATCAGTGATAAATTAGATCTTTAAAATTTAATACGAACAAGTCATGCGGTATGGTAACTTTGGGCATTTTGTCAAACTGTGGTAACAGTTTTGGATACATAGACAAAAACATACAGTTTTGTAAATTAAGTAAATTTCACTTACCTTCCATTCATCAATTCTAATGACATGTTTGAAGAGGAATCATTACAAGTAACAAACAAATTCAACTAAACTGTATATTGGAAATATGAAGCATGATTAAGCACCTTTAAAATGTCATCATGTGATGATTTCCACAAATTTGGGGGACTTTGAATTGTGGACTATTCAATCATTCATATCACAAGATTACTCAGGGATTTGCAGGGCACAAAGTTTTGCATCGTATGTACATGAAAATTTATGCAGGCAACGAAATAGACCAGTGCATCCACACGGATGCAGAAAATGTCCAAATGCGTTTTTTAATATTTTGATGAAGTAACAATATGTTGTCACCGAGTCTGCTACTAGCCGGGTTATTGATATCACTACTAGCTCCATTATGATATCATTTGCAGTTTAATTAATATGATGATCATGACGCACAATGATACACAGTCATGGAATTACAGCAATATTATAACGTAGTAGTAATAATAATATTTAAGTGTGTAGGACCCCTATTTTGTAGCCCAGGACCCCTGAAAATTAAGAGTCCCAGGGACCCTCAAATACTGAGTTTTCATCCCTGGAATATCGACATAAAACTATCATCAATAATAATCAGTGTTCATGGTAGGATTTGTACAAGTGCATGCAGATATGAAATCATAAATATGTAGAGCAAATCTTTTGGGGCGTGAAATGTTCATCACAAGCCTGAATCGTTTCAAAATTTATTGTTTTTTTTATATAGTGATTTTTTAAGGTACTTTTGGAAATTAAGGAGAGCAGAATCTTTGTGGGCAAAACGTGCATCCAAATTATTGTACGCATGTATTTTGTGTGATAATGTGAAAAGGTGTGATGAAGTAACAGATGCTGCACAAAGTTACGCCTTTACTCAACATTCAGGAAGTGTTTTATAAGTAATCCAAGCTTAAACAAGTAAACCATCAGCAGTGAAATATGTTGATTTCTTTCTGTTTTCACAACTCATTTTTGAACGAAGATACTTCCCCAATATTTATCTAATTGATCCATTTTCTGTTGAATTGGGTAAGTCCCAAAACATTCAAAGTAAATTAAAGCTTTCCACTGTTTTCCACTGTTTTTTTTTTTAATGTATGGCTAGATGTGTCTAGATTGCTAACAGTTGAAGCGATGGTGTAAATCCAGCAAGGGAAACAAATGTACTGTAAGTCCCCATGGTTCCTTGTATAGTGATCTACCTTCCGTTGTTGGCGATCCATAGCCTGCTTTTATATTGTATTGACCTCTATAATTTTTAGATTTTGTGTGCGTGTGTTTGTGTCTGTCTGTGTGTCTCGGTGTGTGTCTTGGGAAAGAGAACTTTGGCAATGGAATTGATAGCCATTTCCTGAATTTTAAATGGGCCACTGCCCTTGTATCAATCCAAATTTTAATTGGTCTGTTTTTCATTCTAATGTGCAAAATGGCCCATGGCCCCTGCCTTTCTCAGTCCCAGTAATTACATGATAGTCTAGTTAGTTTTACTGTCCTTAAATTTTAAGTGATTACCTTGTTTTTATTTCTTAATTATTGCTGATGTGATATCAAATTTTATTTTACTCAGTCACTCTGTTAAAGATTATCAGTTTCTATGATCTGTATTGATAACTTGTCAGAGCTTACTGAATTCTCAATAAGCTGAATTACCATGATGTGTTGTATGTCTCAGCATAGGTTTGTTGTTTTAATTCCTGGCATATTGGCGCAGTCTACTGGTCATAGTTTTCATGAAATCACACCTAGGACCCAGGTTTGATTTCCCACATGGGTACGTGTGAAGCCCATTTCTGGTGTACCGCCCATTCTCATCCCACACAGGTTATTTGTCACATCTCCTTACGAACAGGTGTTCTAATATGGGCTTTTTATGGTGCGAGTGTTCAGGATTTGTGATTGGTTGCAATCAGATTTAGTTGTGCAATCAGCGATGTTGTTTCAAAAGTGATCATACATAAGGAATTGCTAATTTCCATATGCTTCGTGAAAACTAGAATATATTCACCAGTGCGATGCGGAGGTGTTTCTTCTAGACTGAACTCAGTCATGTAAGGGCGGGTCACTGGCGTCTACATTGCCCTCATTGACAACGGATAAGTTAGCAGTTAAGTGTCTTGTTAAGTCCCTGGCAGAGGAGGAATATTTGTGGTCCACATTTGCTTGTATTAGTCAAGTTGAATGTAAGTTGAGTTAACGCATGTTCTGATCGGATAGAAAGTAGGGAGATAATTTGTGTTGATATTATATTTTTTTGAATGTTGATTTTATGAGAGCCGGGAAATATAGCCGCTTTAGAACAGTTTCATAGGAAGGTATGACAAATAACCTCTGTGGGAAGAGAATGGCATCTTGCTGTTGCACTGTTTGAATATTGCGTAAAAGTTGCATAAAAGTAAACGCAGTCACTCGCTCTTTTAAGTCCTTGATATTTATTATCAAGAAACTTTTCATGAATAAGCATTGTAAACTGTATATTTTCAGTTTTTATAGTTGTAGGTGATACACTATCAGACCATATTTCAATTAACTGCTAATGAACTAGTTTACAATTTAACCCTTCCGTATTTTGGTTTTATGGCCCATTCTACTCGTTCTTACTCTCCATCTGGCCTCATCAAAACATGTCACTTTTGATCAGGGGGCTGGGCAGCCCAGTGGTTATAGCGTTTGCTAGTCATCTTAAAGCAGGCCCAGGGGTTCAAAAATCCCATGGCCTGATGCCCGGGACAAGTCAGTTTTCATTTTGGGCAATCAGATAATGATATCTTACTTGTCCCTGTAGTACTAGATAATTTCCACTTTTGGTTTCAAACTGCAAATATACTTGGAATTTATTTCACATCTGCTCATGATGTAGCTGTTACATTTTGCAGTAATAATTTAGAGCTATTGTCTCTCTCTCTCTCTCTCTCTCTCTCTCTCTCTCTCTCTCTCTCTCTCTCTCTCTCTCTGTCTCTCTCTCTCTGTCTGTCTGTCTGTCTGTCTGTCTGTCTGTCTGTCTGTCTGTCTGTCTGGCCGGTGAAGGTCCCAGAGTAGAATAGGCCTTCAGCAACCCACGCTTGCCATAAAAGGTGCCTCTGCTTCTTGTAAGAGGCGACTAACGGGATTGGATGGTCAGACTTGCTGACTTTGATTGACACGTCATTGGTTCCCATTTGTCCATATTGATGCTCATGTTATTGATCACTGGATTGTCTGGTCCACACTTGATTATTTACAGACAGCCGCCATATGACTGGAATATTGCTGAGTGCAGTGTAAAACTAAACTCACTCACTCTCTCTTCCCCCTCCCCCCGTATCTGCATATGAACAGATGAAAAATATGCATTATACAGTAGGAGATAATCAAGAAAACGTATGGTTTTGTTGTCTATTAACCAGTTTACAGAAATGGCAATGTTTTTGTGCATATATGAAACGAAACACAAGATTACTGCTACTCCATTAAATGGACTCTTCCAGTCAGTATTCTAAATGGACTCTTCCAGTCAGTATTCTAAATGGACTCGTCAGGTTTTCCAGTACTCCTATGTTGAAAAAATAAGGAGTATGTACTACTGTTGTTGAAAAATTATCAGCAGCCCAGCTGAAAGCCCGGTGTCAGTTTGCTCAGTTGGTGTGATGTATGACCTCATATCTGGAGTCCTGTGATGTAATGTCGCTGGAATATTGCCAAAAGTGGCGTAAAACTACACTCACTCATGCACACAAACAGGAAATCATCATCATCAGGTTATCATGCAAGTCTGTTTTGGTATGACTAATATCCTGCATTATAAATAAACTAAAAATAAATTGTGTTTAGCAAACATTGACAAGCAGGCAGTCACTTCCTCACTCTCGATCACATTGAAATATCTGCCGCTGAAGAAGCAAGGACTGAACATTTTGGGACGGAATGTTACTAGTTATGATTTGCTAGCATATTGCTGAAAGACATAAAAACTCACTCACTCACTCACTCACTCACTCACTCACTCACTCAGAACTTAACATATTGGTATGAAATAATGCTAGTTTTTCATGCTTTTCCTCGTACGCAACAAGTGATAGATCTACTGTTTCTTCACAGTATGACAATGTGTTGGTAAATTTGTAATGTTTTTGTAGAAATTCATGAAAATTGACACTATTTTTTACTGTACCAGAATATTAGTGTGCAAAGATATCCAGTAAGATGGAGAATCAATTTCAAACAACCCACAGATCTCATCACAATGTCTTCTATAGCTTTATTACAGGTCTATATAGGGGAATATTTATTTATGCACATACAGAATCATTGATTTTTAAAAATTTATATATCAGTATTTTCTTTTGATATGGCAAGGCTTAACATTTCCGATAATTGGCAAAATCACTAGTTATGTGTTTGTTTTTCAGTGGAGGGTTGATTCTAATCAGTTTCCAATCAATGAAACAGTTACTAATTAGTTGTTTTTATTTTTCAGCAGTCGGCTGATTTCAATCAATTACATCTGTACTAATTACTTGTTTATCTTTTCCAGCGGAGAGTCAATTCTAGCGAATCGTTTCCAAGAGTTGTTGCCCCTAGCGGGCCCAGGTACGGCGAGGTTGCTGAGAGTCTGAACAACGCCATGCAGTTCCCATTACCGGGATTTACAACAACGTGAGTTTTACTCTTATTCGTTCATTGGAAATATGGTTTACTGTAAACGTGCACGGATCTATAAAATTATCGTTTCGGGGCTATTCCTTGCTCTGTGGTCAGGTGAACTGATGAAACAAAATACATCATAGAATATATATACTACATTGTACAAGAAGCCAGTGTTGCATGCATATACAATAAAATAAATAAGAAACGTGATGAAAGGGAAGGATGTACGGACGATGGGTATATTGTTTACACAAGGGAACAGTTTATACAAGTAATTAGCAGATATGGGTAGAAGCCAGTAATGATCTAATTGACTTCCCAAGCAACTTGGTAGGTTGTACTAGGTAGGCACTTGGGTTGTACAGACAATTAGAACCGCAGCTTGCTGCTTCACAACTGACAGAGGGGCAGACACACATGAACAAGAAGTTGTCATCCATAATATGCCTTTTACCTTAGTTTTTGTGTTGAATTTTCTACAGCTTTTGAAATTAGACATCTAACTTCATTTTTTTGTTACCTTGAACTGTGTAGATAGAAAATTTTGAACTAAGACCAGACCAATTTTATTTCAATTTTTATGCATCTACTGATCATATTTTTTCAAGAATTAGAAAAAAAGTAGAAATTGATTTTCTCTTCTCAAAAATATAAAATCCTAATCTTTGTGTAGGCCAAAAATGTAAACATGCGTATTTATTTTAAGTTGGTTTTCCCCCATATTTATCCTATAAAATGCCAAAAATATAATACTTTCAGTATTAGAGAGGAATATTATTTGGATAATATTTTTTCTGATACTAAAATGAGTAAAACAAGAGATTAAATTATCTGACGTAACCAAAGAAACTCACGTAGAACACAAACACAGAACACAATTATTCCTACAGTTATATTTCATATTCAGTTAGAAATAGTAAATTGTATTGAATATTTATAGCACACATTGCCTTTGTTATTTCCATTCAGAACTGCCTCTTTTTGTTTGATTTTGCAATAGTGACATGATGTAAGTGTTGATCCAAATGCTTTTCTTGCACATAATGAGAATTCACAAGGCTTAATGCTGACTTGCAAATTTGGTGGAATACAGGAATTCTCCCAAAGAGTTTTTGCTAGATCTTGACAAAGCATCATATATTGGAATGAAGGGTATAGTTATACATGGTGACTAGTTATAAATGGTGACTAGTTATAAATGGTCAAGGTGTAATTGGAACCTTTATAGGATTTTATATGTAGGCATAAGATGATCCCACCTCAAGCACATGTTCCGTTGAAATGCTTTAGTTTTAGGTTTTTGGAAGCTTGCTTTATGCAGAAATTTATGTTAATTTGAATTATATGAAAAAATAGTATTGTAAAATTGTTGTGAGGATAAATAAAGACAGATTATTAACTTAGCAGATTTTTTATTTTAAATGAAAGCTAAAATTTGACTGCAATGGCCAGTGGATGAAGGTAGTTTTCACAAATGGTAATTCAGAGTGTGTCCTGTGTTTCAGATGTCTGTCTGACCCACTGAAAATACACATGACTCATAGATTAAATAGAGAATCTCACCCAAGTGTCCACTGATTTCAAATATATCAACAGGGGTTGATTAAGTAACAAATATGAGGCTTGCCAAGAATATTTTTAGCTTTATCAATGAATGTTGATATAATTGATATCAGTAGACACGAGGGTGAGATTCTATTTATCATCCAAAATCATTCTTCATTAGTTTTCATTGAAAAATGTATATCTCAGAACACAGCACTGGCATTAAATTTGCAGTGCAATGATGTCATAGCATTGTGATGTCATCAAGTTCATGACATAGCATTGTGATGTCATCAAGTTCATGACATGGCATTGTGATGTCATCACGTTCATGACATAGCATTGTGATGTCATCACGTTCATGACATAGCATTGTGAAGGCGATATCTTCTATTAGATATCATCTGATCTCACACAAGTGATCTCTCCTGTGGAACACAGTTTTGGATGATAAAAATTTAACAGATTTAACAGATTTTCAGATAACTTAATATTTCTAATAAGTGGCACTGAAATTAATATCAAACATAAGATATGTAAACAGAAAACAACTGTGACATGTCACATATAACAACTTCAATCAAAGTCATTGTGAAATGTACTGTCAGACACTGGGGACGGCGGGTTGTAGACTTCTATTGGACCGTTGACGAATCTGCCAGATTTGTTAGAGGGTCAGACACTATTTGTGAACACTGGCTAAAGGGCTAAATCCAGCTAGAATCCAGATAGCAAAAATTCTTTCAGTCTCCTTAGTCCTTAACATTGTGATTTATCTTCAGTTGCTTGTGATGTCAAGCCTGTTTTGCCTTGTCTGTAATAATTATTTTATAGTAAAGTGACATGAAGTTTTTGATTTCCTCTGTGTGATAATCTAGTTATTTCACGATCTTTCATCGCCAGGGTTACTAATTATCTGTATTTATCACATTTTTGGTCAAAAATGGCTGAAGTATTGCTGCTGTTATTAGATATGTATTAGCTCACGCTCACCCATGAAGGACTAGTAACTCGAATAGGGTTTTGAGCACCATTGTCTGTATTGTTTAGTGTAAATCATACTCTGTTATTAACTGAGCTTACCTGATCAAAGAGATTGAGGCTTCTGGCTGAAGTCTAGGTTTGATGTTAATCTCATTCAGATCTGAACTTATTGTCTGTTTGCATTGAAAACATACTGATGAATTTCTCTTGAAAAGTAAACCAAATAAAGTGAAATTAAGATCTCGATCTTCATAATTTTACCTTGCCTATTGAACATTTAAATCTCAATTGTATTTGAATAGATTCAAATCTTTAGTATTGGTGTGTATTATAAGGAGGTAAGCACAGAAATTGGAACATTGAGACAAATGAACATGCCGTACATGATAAGCGTTCACTAAGACCAACCCTGCTTGTTCTTGGTGTTTCATTTAATGTGCATGACTTCAATTTATTGGATTTATTTTTTCGTTTAAAGTGAAATTCATTGGTACATATTCACTGCAAACAGAATCTAGTTCCCTATGTAGCTTATCAAAGAGTACATTTCATTAAAGATCGACCTGCAATGACTGTTCGCAAACATTGATTAGTGAAAAACGTCAACAGCCATTTATGGCACATGTTTGAAATTTATTTGAAATGTTCCAAATCATGATATACTGGGCATTCAAACATAAAGTAAAATTCATCTTCAGTATCAAAATTACAAAATCTTCAAAGTCTCTGCTGCCTGGGTGATGCATCCTGTTTACCATTATTTTTAAATAAAGAAAGTGCCCCAGTTCTTAGTGGAGATTTCTGTGTCTTGCATCTTTAGATTTGATAGGAGTTTGATATGATTCAATATAAAAAAACTAATATTTGAATGCTGGTTCAAAAGAAGAGTTTTGAATATCAACAAATATGGCTGATTGCATATGGCAATACTTCCCACTGACTAGGAACTGCACTGCCATTTAGAAGAATCCTTAGGTTTGGAGTTGGAAAACCCATGTTTGCCATAAAAGGCGACCATGCTTGTCGTAAGAGGCAACTAACGGGATCGGGTGGTCAGGCTCGCTGACTTGAATGACACATGTCATCAGTTACCCATTGCGCAGATCGATGCTCATGTTGTTGATCACAGGATTGTCTGGTCCAGACTCGATTATTTACAGACCGTATGGCTGGAATATTTATGAGTGCGGCCTAAAACTAAACTCACTCACTTACTCACTCACTAGCTCATCCTGTTCTATTTTTGGGTATATATTTTAACTGGTTCTCTGGGAAACTTGTGTGCAGCTGATAGCTACTTCCGAGTTGATGTACAAAACTAGTAACACTTGTTAATCTTAATCCCTGCATGTAACAAATTAGAACTGAAACAAATTAGAACTGAATGGGTAAATAAGCTTGTCTAGTGATGTTTAATTGCAAATTTGACGTCTTTACTGTACTTGTCTGTCTGTTCATGCAAAATGATGCAATGTCATTAGATGAGCTTATTCCCTTCTACAAACTGCTATTTTGGTCCTCAAAATTTGACTTATCTACGCTGAGTTCATTAACATTCCTGTCAAATTTTGATGAATCATAGTTTAGTATCCATTCACAATCAATGTCTTTATTATTCTTACCTTAAATTTCTTTGAAATTTTCTTAGCCCTAGGCATAATGGGTTTACAAAATAATTTGCCCCTGAGAGGAAACTATGCTTGTTGCCAGAGTCTACTAATTTGATTGGGTGGTCAGACTCACTGACACATGTCATTGCATCCCAGTTGTGTAGGTCGATGCTCATGCAATTGATCATTGGATTGTCTGGTCCAGACTGCCGTCTCATACCGGGAATATTGCTGAGTGAGGTGTTAAAACAACAAACATAGCTTAATTATATCTATGGCTGTTTTGTTCTTTCTTCCAGTGTGAATCCCAACGTCTCTGGAGGCCATCACACCCAGTCTGTGCATCATGCTTTGCCAGGGATACAGTCAGCCCCTGCCCCGGCTCCACAGCCACACCCACAAGCCGCTCTCGCCTCCGCCCCTCAGCCCAGTGCACAGGTTGTGTCTGATATCTTCGTAAGTTTTGTTCAAATCCTGTTCGTCTGTTATGTAACCTAGGTTACCACGGTTGCAAGAGATGCCATCTTTTTTCACGGCAAATTTAAGTAAATTCTACATCCCATTTATCAGAAATCCGCCCAAAATTCTGCAGTTAAAAACTTGTAAAATACTCAAAATGATCAGTGGTCAGAATAGGTTTTGTACAAGTGCATGCATAAATAGAATAGTAAATGTCTATTCCAAATATTTTTCGAGAGATTTTTTCATTACAATCCTGAATCATTTCAAAATGTATGCACACAAAATATTTTTTGGCAAAAAGTGGCTAATTCTTAAGGTATTCTGCATGAAAATCTAGACGTTTTTCTGCAGTAAAAGGTAATTCCACAATTTATTCCCTGGAATCCAGGAGTTACTGGCTCATATCCAACATGACCAGTAAATGTTTCTATTGTTTGTTAGGCGTGGAAAGGTATGCAACGTTATATTCCCTTGGGTTCAGTATTCCGTTAAGGCAATTCAACAATTCTATACTTTGGGTTTCATTTCTCTCTAAAGTTTTCTATCTAAAATTGAAGTTCTGTTTATTCCAGAAAGCAAAGACTGTGATTACTTCTGTTCATTTTATTAAACAAAGTAAGGTTTGGGTCTTGTCAGTTTTCTGCATTAATGATCATATGAAGTTAACTGAAGGCCTTGATCTGCAGTGTGTACCTATCGTGGTATGAGGGTACACATTTCATACTGACAAATTTTGGTCTGTGAAAATCTGAACTGAGTGTCATTCATAATTTTCGGTCGTTTATTTCCAGACACACTCTGCGGCTGTTCAAGGCCAGCAGCAGCAGTTTCAGCGACTTAAGGTGGAAGACGCGCTGTCATACCTGGACCAGGTCAAACTACAGTTTGGCAACCAGCCCCAGGTGTACAACGACTTCCTGGACATAATGAAGGAGTTCAAGTCTCAAACGTGAGTGGAACTCAGTATATCACTCTATAACAAACTCATTCACCTGTGAAGATCCGGGTTAGAATTGGTCTTCAGCAACCCATGCTTGCTGTAAGAAGCGACTAATGGGGTCAGGTGTTTATTCTTGGAGACTTGGTTTATATTTTCGTCATCATATTCCAATAGCTTAAATTGATGCTCCTCATATTGATCACTGGATTGTCTGGTTCATTCTTGAATATCTATAGACCGCTGCTATCACATTTTTTATTTGACTTTAAGGAGCCAAAGTGGAAACAAAGACGAGCACATGACATCCATCATGAGTTTGATATTTACAGGCTGCGGAATTAAATGTATTAAAGCTTACTAAAAATATTAATACCTCTGAAAAATTTCTGTGGTGATGGGGTAGCCTAGTGGTTAAACTGTTCGTTTATCACCCAGGTTCGGGTTTGATTCCTCACGAGTAGTATGTTTGAAGCCCTTTTCTGGTGTCCCCTGCTGTGATATTGCTGGAATATTGCCAAAAAACGACATGCAATCATACTCATTCCCTCACTCACTGAAACCCAGCCATTCACTCACCCATACTCAGCAAACAAATGTGTGCTCATGACATCCATCACAAGTTTGTCAGATGCAGGTATTATCAGACAGCATTAAAAATGTAAAAGCTTACTATGTCGACTATTGAGGTTTGTGTTAAAAATATTTACACCTGATTGAATTGTTTTGTCAGGATTGACACACCTGGGGTCATCAATCGAGTGTCGAACTTGTTCAAAGGTCATCCTGACCTAATAGTTGGCTTCAACACGTTCCTGCCTCCTGGCTACAAAATCGAGGTCCAGTCGGAGACCATCAATGTCCATCAGCCCGGCCAGCAGGTGGTCTCCATCTCTCAGGTGGTCTCGGCGACCACGCCCAATCTTCATCAACCTCCTCCTCCCCCTGTGAGTCTGACTGCCTTGTTTTCAACATTAGCAAGTTGCCGCCCAATGGAGGTACTACCGGTATATCGGTTGCCACCATATGTATCTCGTTTATGTTACTGTGGAACACCGATATATTGAACGTTATACTTTTCTTTAATCCTTTATACTTTCTACTGTCAACAAATGCTGTCACTTCCTAAAAAAACCTAAAGGTTTTAGCATCTTTTTTGCAGTAGCTTTTGGAATTCTTAGTGCAAAAAACTCATTTTCTTTTTTCTGTTTTTGATCTCTTGATACTTTATCCTTCCTCAAAATGCTGTCACCTTCCCTTCAGACCCAAAGGATTCGGCATCTGTTTCGATGTTGATTTAGAATTATTAATGAAACTTGATCATTGTCTGTATTCTTTGTTCGATCATTTGATACTTTCTGCTGATACAAAATGCTATCACTTTAAGAAACCAGAGGTTTTGGCATCCATTTTGCTATTTCTTTTGAATTGTTAATGAAACGAGATCATTTCCTTTATTTCTTCTGTGTAAGCAGATGAGGCCTATTTCCACTGTGATTTTAAAGAGTTAAAAAATGATGTCACTTCTTAAAAAAATCAATAAAAGATTTTTTTTCTTAATGAATCAGGATCATTTTCTTTATTTCATCTGTGGGCTATTTCTATAAGCAAATGATTTTAAAGAGTTGGAAATGATATCACTTCTGAAAAAAAATCAATGAAAGATTTTCATCCTAGATTTTCCTACTGCTTTGGAATTCTTAATTAAACATGATCAGTTGCTAATTTTTGTGTGTTCCTTGGGCTATGCAAATGAGGTGTATGTTACTTTTTGTTTCTTAGTAGTATCATTTAGGAAGAAGAAAGGTTGGATACTGTTTTGGTAACAACTTCTTTATTTTGTTATATTGGAAGGTTTAGGTAGAAATCCTGTTGAGTAGGGAGGTTTCAGTTTACGGACATGTTTGGTTAATTGAGCTGTTGTCCTCATGAATTCAATTCATTAATATGAATAATTTGGAGATTGGTCACAGTGCCAGAAGGACCAAACAATGGGTCATGTTTTTTCATAGTCAAACAGAAACAATTTTGGAATGCTTGTTTACTTTAACAATGCCTAATGCAATTTTGTTTTTGTCTGTGTCTCTGACACATTTCATTAACACTACCAGTTTGTTCCAAGTCAGGATTAAATTTATGTTCCTAACATGCTATAGCCATCCGTCAAAGATGTAAAATTTGCAATGCATACTGTGCAATTTACATAAAAGACAAAAGTAAATGTTTTTCTATATTTCTTCTGCCTTAACAAGTATAGCCAGGAACATTTCATTAATGGCACTAAACAATTCTTTTCGATGATTGATGGGTGGTAATGAACTGGTCATCAATTGTGAGATTTTAACCAATATCCAACACTAGTTATTTGTGGTCAACAGAATCAAACATTGAAAAATTTGTACTATTTCTGTCCTTTTTCAAAGTGAGATGTCATAAAAATGGAATATATACTAGCCTTGCAGTAGCACAAGCCATGTTAAATTGCCACGGCCAAGCTTGGTACTTTCGACTTAACTATTACATACCAAATTTGAGTATCACGAAATCAGTGGTTATTGCTGTTAAAATTAAACATGTCAACATAGGCAGTCCATATTGTGTATTAATTACTTAACTACAGTATTGTGTTCTTGAATAATTATTCGTGTTCGTTACCCAATATTCATGATATGTCTCACATTTGCAACGGTGTATTCGTTGCAGTCCTGGGCCCCGTTTCACAAAACTCTCGTAAACCTAAGGTCTCGTAACTTTTCTCGTAGCATTTCCACCTCCTATGTTACAGTATGCCAGGCACAAATGCTACGAGAAAAGTTACGATACCTTAGGCTTACGAGAGTTTTGTGAAACGGGGCCCTGCTGTGGAGCAGTTCACACCATGACATAATAAAGAACTGTTCATCCGAAAAGTATCAGGCCTTTCTTCAATTCATATTTGTCTGGAATTAGTTATGTTCTTGTGAATAAAGTTATTTGCATTCACTCACTGAAAAAGTAAGGAGTTAAAAAAGTATGTTGTATTTTTGTTGATTTAGTATGAAGGCATGACGCTACTACATAAACATGATCTTCACAGAATATTGTATTATCTGCTGTGCACCAACTTGACAATGCAGTATCATTGGTGAATTGACAAACCATACCATGGTAACTGCACATATTTCAGGGTATGACAGCCTTATTTGTGGTCTGTTTCAGAAACCCCAACCTCACGTCCCCACTCCCCCGGCTAGTCACAACCCTCCCCCCTCACACCATTCCTACCACCAGTCGCCCCGGCAGAACCCGGAGCCTACACCAGCTGCCCCACCCCCTCCCCAACCCCCACATAACCCCCCTACACCCCAGCAGCAGCAGCAAGCCAGTCAACCAGTGGAATTCAACCATGCCATCAACTACGTCAATAAAATCAAGGTGAGATAACTCTGATACACCAGTAAGGTCATCATTGTTTTGTGACGAAAGGTCAGGCTATTTATTCTCGAAACATTCGTAGCCCTACAAACTTCTTAAACCCATTCTCAACCCATTGAGTACGATGTAAGTTAGGAATTTCTTATGGCTACGAATGTTTCAAGAATAAGAGTGAGTGAGTTTAGTTTTACGCCGCACTCAGCAATATTCCAGCCATATGGCGGCAGTCTGTAAATAATTGAGTCTGGACCAGGCAATCCAGTGATCAACAACATGAGCATCGATCTGCCAAATGGGAACCGATGACATGTCTCAACCAAGTCAGCAAGCCTGACCACCCGGTCCCGTTAGTCGCCTCTTACGACAAGCATAGTTGCCTTTTCTGGCAAGCCTGCGTTGCTGAAGGCCTATTCTACCCCGGGACCTTCAAGCCCTAGTTATTGTTCTGGCAGAAAAACTATTGGCAATATGGAAATAGATTCCTCTCACTGACAATTCTGACAATTAGAAAAGGACTAAAGCAAACTGTGATGAATTGGAAGACAGACTTGGTGATCTGGTTTGTTGCGTTTCCTTGGTTCACGACACAAAATATCAATCACTGGATTGTCTAGTCCAGATTTTATTATAGCTGGAATGTTGTTGAATGCACTTCTCGAAGACACACCTTAACACACGTTTTTGCAAAATTCAAAACTGGAAATGGAAATTGCTTATTTCAGAATCGGTTCCAAGGACAGCCCGAAATCTACAAACAGTTCCTGGAGATTCTTCACACTTACCAGAAGGAACAGCGGAATCTGAAAGAAGTAGGATCATTCCAGGTACGGATCTTTTGGATAGTCAGACTAGTGGCTAGTAGGGCTAGTAGGTGTATTAAACTATTTGGTTTGTATTATAAGGGGATAAGTGCAGTACTTGGAACAGAGAAACAAATCCATGTGCCATACGTGATGAGCGTTAACTTTGACTAACCCTTGTTGTTCTCGGTGTTTCATGTAATGTGCATACCTCCTTGTCATACAAACTAATGATACCGATTAGAAACTATGATTGTTTGCAGTGTTCGCGTTAACACAGAAACCTGCTTTTTTCACACCCAAAAAAATAAGAAATAAAGGCAAACATATTTTTTTTTGCATGTGTGTTTTGGGCACGCATATTGTGGTATGCTTAATTATAAACAATACATTAAAGCAGCAACATATTAAAGAAAAGAAATTTTGAAATGATTCAACATTTCACGCACAAACCATTTGGACCACATATTTATAATTTCATTTCTGCACGCACTCTTACAAAACCAACTGTGAACACTGGTTTGTTAAACAACTTTTATCCTGAGTTGAATGAAACTATGAGATTTCAAAATTCAGTTGATAAGGTAAAGTTATCAAGCCAAGTCCACCCCATACAGCATTCCATATGGCTGATATGGTTAGATAATGGTTTCTTAACAGTACTTCAGTCTACTGAAAAATGTTCCCGAGAGCTGCTCAGGAAGGTGCCTCTGAATAAAGAGATGGCAACCCACCTGAATTTGTCGGAATCATATCAAAAATTGCATGTTGATTCCACCATTCCAACAAAGCCAAATTCATTCTGTTTTTTTATCAAAATGTGACAAAGTTACAGATAACCTTACTTACTTCAGGGTTTGGATCATCTTTGACTATTAGTAACGATAATTCAATGAATATAACACTTTATAGAAATTTTCAAATTGTTTACACAAGAATGTTATCTAGAAGATGAGTAGGCCGTCTGATAAATTTCATGGGCTCTTTTTTTTTATTCACTTTAACATTCACAAATACTGCTGCTGAATAGGGAAAACAGTTTCATCAGTTGTGCATGGATCGCCAGATGTAATGGCCTTGAAAAGTTTCATACCTTGAGAGCAACAGTTTATAGGGACCTCTAATGTTTTTGGAAAATTCCTAATTTTTTCTCTTTTAAGGATTCCAGATTTCTTATTGCGCCAATTTAGGAGTGGCATCTTTTGGAATGTTTTAACACCATTGTTTATGTGTTGCAGGGTCTGGTTCCCCCCGGTTACAAGCCCCTGACGGAGGCAGAAGTGTACTCCCAGGTGGCCAAACTGTTTCAGAACCAAGAGGACCTCTTGGCAGAGTTCGGACAGTTCTTGCCAGATGCCAACGGATCATCATCCTATCTGGCTGCCTATGTCAGTGTAAGCATTTCATTTCTTTATCTGTCATTGTTCTGGCCTTCACCTCATCACAGTGTTCGAAACTAACTTGAACAGGAAAGACTTTGAATGTAAATCATGGTATTTTGAATCATTTGTATGTTTCACCTAATTATTTGGGTAGTGTCAGACAGACAGACCAACATTTTACTGAGCATTAGGCCACTGGACGGAAATACATTCATAAATATATATTTTGCATGAATTCATGTGTTTTATGGGGGGAAAAAACATCAGAATGTTAAAATTTCATCAAATATTTTAAAATGGGTATAAATTATATGTATCATTTATGTGTTTTTTTTAAGACATTATGTTAAGAAAACTGTGTTGTGAAGCTTGTCATCTTTGGTTTCTAACAGAGATTGGCCCTATCTGTGTTTCTTGGTGTCAGATCATACTTGGGTTTTACAAAGAGGTAAAATTGTAAAACATGCACTGGAACAGGTTACTGGAAGCTGAGGACTGCTGAAATTTATGTTTTACGTTTAACAATTCTACTGTGACAAGGACTGCTAGACTTAATAAAGCCTTGACCTGATTATACAGACCTTGACTGAATTATACCGGCCATGACCTTGTTATAGAATAATGATGATCAGTGTGTTAGCGCTTTGAGCATGCTTTGTTGCATTGAGATTAGTGCATTATAAGACTTCGATTTAATATTATTATAAATAATAGTTACACAGGATTTGACCTGATTATATGGGCCATCATCTGATTCTACAGGTCTTGACTTATTTATACAGACCTTCTCATGATTATACTGGCCTTGGCTTGATTGTTCAGGCCTTTACATAATTATACAGACCTGATTCCACGGGCCTTCATGTGACTGCACAGGTCTTGACCTGATTATACAGATCTCGATCTGATCATATGGATTTTCATCCAATTATACTGGTCTTGACCTAATTTCACAGGTCTGGACCTGATTATACAGACTTTGATCTGATCATATCGGCCTTCATCCAGTTATACGGGTCTTGGCCTAATTACACAGGTTTGACCTGATTATACAGACCTTGATCTGATCACATGGCCCTTCATCCAATGATACCGATCTTGACCTCATTACACAGGTCTCGACCAAATTATACAGACCTTGATCTGATCACATGGGCCTTCATCCAATTACACAGGTCTTGACAAGATTATGCAGGCCTTTACCTAATTATACAGGTTTGACGTGATTATGCAGGCATTATAAAAAAAATTTTGGTAGAGCCTTGAAAAAGCCTTAATTGCCAGGGATTCGCCCAGTATGGCCTAATGTTTAGCGAAACCTGTCATATCTAATAAGAATATTTCTGAGTGCAGCATAAAACTAAACTCCCTCACTGTGTTATATTTTGTTAGTTATTTAAAATTGTTGATTGGTCCTTGAAAACCTGCTAAAGAACCCTCACGACTGGTCATCTGCACAAACCCTAGTTAATATTTTACTAACAAAATGCATGTGGTTGTCTTCAATGTTTGTCTGTTTGTTTCAGTGTGGTGACAATTTTTTTCAGAATGATTCAGCGTTCAGTATCCGTAACGACCATGCCTCTGCTGTGAAGAAGCCAGGCTTCAATAACAAGAACCAGTCGGGAAAGACGAGCCAGATAAAACGTCCTCAGTCGGGCTCTGTGCCCCCAGCCAAGGTAGAAATAACTACTGCTTTCATCAGTCTTAATATACTGTAAACCGGAAATATTGTGCATGAGTTTATATATTTTGCGACTTTGTGTGTCACTTCCCCATGGAAACAAGTTCTTGGCACAGTAGTATTAAGAAAGGTAAATTTACATTACAGTTTAAATTTGATTATACTTGATTCATGAAAAAACACAAAAAATTATACACACAATAATAACAAATGAAATGTGTATCAATAGTGGAATTGAACAGCTAGTAACTTTTAAGCCGACCTGCGAAGATCTGGGATAGAAGAGGCCTTCAGCAACCAAGGATTGTCATAAAAGGTGCTTGCCGTAGAGGCGACTAACGAGACCGAATGGTCAGGCTTGCTGACTTGGTTGACACATGTCATCGGTTCCCAATTGTGCAGATTGATATTCATGCTGTTGATCACTGGATTGTCTGGTCCAGACTCGATTATTTACAGACCACTGCCATATGGCTAGAATATTGCTGAGTGCAGCATAAAACTAAACCCACTCACTCACTCACTGGTTATAAAGAGAAGTAGTGGTATGATCATAAGATGTCTGTCTTTAAAAAGTTTTAACTCTTATACTTCCAATCCAAATTGAAAGTTCACGTTCCCTTAGTTTTTTCCCAATTGCTATATGTGCACTGCAGTTTTCAAGACAAATTTAAAAGACGAAAGCACTACTAAGAGACAAATAAATACAATGAAGCTTGTTTGCATTTTTCACTAGTTACCTGACATATACAAAAAGTAGAATTTTTTCATTGTGGAAACTTAATTTCATAGTCTTGAAAAAATATGAACAGAGTTTCCATAAAGCTAAAAATAAAATTGGTCTGGCTCCATCTAACCATGTCTATGCCCCACCATATATGGCAGGGGCATATAGGGTTTCCCAGTGTTTCCGTCCATGCATCCGTCCACCAGTACGAAAAAGTCTCCGTGGAATTCAATGAACTTCTTTGGGATGCTAATGGTGTGGATCTCATGTTTTGTTTTTGTATTTTATAGTTTTTGTATGTTTAGAGACACTTGAACTCAGATAAATTTTGTGGAATTTCACTGTGATGACAGTGAAATAGGAGTTAAGTATCCAATTCACAGAATTGATAAAGCTCATACATACAGGGTGTGCATCTCATAGCTTCATAGATGTATACTGAACTTGTTTAGTAGAAATTAATCACCAGAGCACTTTCAGTGTGGGGAACACTTCCCACAGCTGTGGGGAATCAGTGTCTTTGGACACAATTTTGTCTTGCATCTAAACAGTACTAGGATCAGGGGTACTTGGTTGGTTGTTCAAAGCTACACTCTATGTTCTATCTGTATGGTGGTGATCTGTAAATAATCAAGTCTTGAGTCTCACTACCCACCAAGTTCAATTAGCATGTACAAGGGTTCAGCATTTTTTTTAAATACCACTTTCCTCAGGTCACTTGACATAAAGAAAGTAACTTGTCCTGACTATTTTTCTACTTGCCCTGATGTTATGACACATTATTATGACACAGGACTATTATCAAAGACTGATAAATTTCAAAGTACTGTAGCTCTACTTTATTATTTTTGTAAAATTTAATAGCTACAATATGAGCAGATATGAAATCCATGTTCATTTGCAGATAGAAACCATTAGCGGAAATTATGTAGTAGCCCACGGACAAGTAAGAGACCATTATTTGATTCTCCAAAATGAAAACTGACTTGTCCTGGTCATCGGGCAGTGGAATTTTTTAACCCCTGATGTATTTCATTCTTTGGAAAAAAATAACTAATGACAGAAAATGTATCTCGAACTGTCATCGTATCATTTTACATGTAATCCAATATTATGGTATTTTAGTTGCAGGTTTTACTGTATTTATTATCCCTCACAATGGGTTTTCCTGGGGGGGTATTAAAATGCGCTCCGTTTGTCTGTCCATCTGTGCACATTTATATTTTCTGGAGCAGAACTGCAAAATCATTTAATATTTCTTCACCAGACTTGGCACATAATAGCTCTGCTGGTGCGCTGGTGCCTTTTTTTGGTAGTTTTGGAATTCTGAATAAAATACAGGAATTGGGAAACAAAACTTTGAGAATGGGCCATTGCCCTTGTGTCAATAGTAAACTTCAAATTTTAATGGGCTATTTATAATTCTCATGTACAAAATGTCCCATGGCCCCTGTCTTTCTTAATTCCCGAAAATGTGGTGTTTCTATGGCAACAAGTTTGACTTTGACATGAAAACCTTTCATTATTCTCCTTCCACTTTTCTCACTTTTCTATATACACACCAAAACATTTGGTGTAATCATAACTTGTAGACATATTCATAAAGAATATTTTGCCGTTGCAGGGGATATTGATGACTTCGTCTTCTTGTTTTTAATAATATTGCTTACCACAACTGTAACACTTTGGCTTATTGCCATAAAGACTTGTTGTGTGACACAGTTTGATCCATCTTTGGAAGTGTGTGATCCTCGATATCTCCAGGGTGTACATTATGAGAAATTTCCACCAAACCCTGGATTCATCTACAGTTTGAACAGGAAGTGAATTTTAGGAACCAAGGTTGACGTGTGCACTCTGTGAAAACTAATTTTCTCTGATTGCAGTTTTTAACAATACTGATTCATTAATACACAATGCTATTGGAAAGTGTTAAGTGTAAACTTGAAACCGAGATGGCTGAGTGGGTTAGATGGCTGACTTCGTGTGTTGGCAATTAGGTGCTGATACTCAGGGTGTGGGTTCGGAGCCAAGATGGGACTCAGCCCTATGAAAGTACTAGAATCTGTACTCATTGGAGAAAGTGTAATCCCAAATGTGACAGTAGTTTCGACGGTTTTGACCTGTCCACATAGCTGAAGTCCTGTATATATTGCTTCGTTTCAGAAACCAAAGACCAGTCACTTAAAGGATGTGTCACTAGCCGAGGCAGGGAAATATGGAACCCTCAATGAGTTTGCTTTCTTTGATAAGGTATGTACCAATATCTTGGCTAGCGTTCATGTTGTTTTGCTTAGGCAGAAGGATTGATAAGGTTGATGTACATTGATGTCTCTCCATAGTCCTAGGCCAAATGCTAGAGAAGTCCCTATCTTTTAGGATCTCTCAGTAGCAGTAAACGTGTTATTTAGTAATTAGTATAACACGCCCCACCCTCCAAAAATTCTTGTTGATGCAGAACTAGCTACAGGAGGTATTAGGTTATTTAAGACTAACTGGGTTCAGTCCACTGTTGGAACAAAGTCCACATGTTCATAAACCAACTGCTTGAGAATTGATCACATTGTCTAATGGGTGGTGACAAGCACTGGTGTTCAACATGGTCAAGATATGCAGTATCAATGATAATCCTGGCTGTATCATATTACCTTATTTTGATGCTATCTCTACATTTGGCCTAGGAAACCCATGAAGGTCCCGGGGTAGAATAGGCCTTCAGCAATCCATGCTTGCCATAAAAGGCGACTCAGCTTGTCGTAAGAGGCGACTAACAGGATTGGGCGGTCAGGCTCGCTGACTTGGTTGGCATATGTCATCGGTTCCCAATTGCGCAGATCGATGCTCATGTTGTTGATCACTGGATTGTCTGGTCCAGGCTCGATTATTTACAGACCACCGCCATATAGCTGTAATATTGCTGAGTGCAGAGTAAAACTTAACTCACTCACTCACTTTGGCCTAGGAGTATCCACTGGTTTCCCCTCATTAATGCCTCCCACATTAATTCTGCTTGTGGAACAATTATCTTTAGGCCAGACCAATTCTGTTTCTTGTTTTACGGATTTTTGTCCTCTGAAAACCTAAAGGCAGGCAGGAAAAATATTAAACATAAAAATTCCAATCAAAGTAATATTCCGTCTAAATACTCAAAATGTTTTACTTTTGGCAATTTAAGAAATGAATATGGTTAAAAAACAACCCAAAAGGTATTTTCAAGTGAGTTTACATTTTATAGCCGATAAAATCATCAGGATTTTAATTTTTGAGCAGTGGAAATTAATTTTTATTTTTTTTCTCATTCTTGAAAAAATAACGGCAGGCGGATCCGTAAAACAAGAAATAAAATTGGTCTGGCCTTATTGTGTTAAAATCCTTCACACTTCGTATGTCAACCTTATCAATCGCATAAACATCCGTCAACTTACTGTACCAACTTGACTCCTGTATATATGAGCCTTTCCTGCAGTATTGTACATCACTACATCAGACCAATTTCTTGTCTTGAGTAAAATGCAAAAAGTATTTGAAAGGATTATTACTATGGTGATTGGCACAAAACTTCCTATGTTTAGAATTGGATAAAATTTCATAATTTAGGATTGGTTCATTACAGCGCTCAATCATCTGAAATATTTGTATGGTGTTATTTATCAAATTTTCTAGCTATGTTTGTTAGTGCACAATGCTTTTTGTGCTTTGTTTTGTTTTTTGTCCTCTTGGCAAAAAGCTTGTAGTGATAATGAAATGTAACAAATCCAATTGTTTGAAAAATATTGTTAATGCAAACAAGTGTTCCACAATTGTCAGTGTTTGATTTTGAGAAAACAGTCAATTGCTTGGTTATTAAGTCACTGCAACCAATCTTTGATTATTTTAAATAATTGGACCACCACTATCAGGAACCCATGCTTCCCATAAGAGGCAATTGATACAATATGCTGTAATATCCCAAGTGTTTAGGTCGATGTTCATTTTGTCAATTCATTGCATAGTCTGGTCCAGACTTGATTTACAGACCTACATATAGCTTGAATATTGCTGAAATTAAAACCAAACACCATCTGACGCTCTAAGATTAGTGTAAAGGACTCTGACATGTTGTTGTGTTTAGGTGCGGAAGGCGTTACGGCATCAAGAGGTTTATGATAACTTCCTCCGATGTCTTGTGCTCTTCAATCAAGAGGTCATATCCAGGTCGGAGGTCGTCCAACTGGTGCAGAATTTCCTGGGGTAAGTTTCACGTAGAATCGTTCCCAGTAACCCGTGTTGGCTAAAAAGCGGATTGATGAAATACAGTCTGACTGGAAAACTAATAAACATATAATGCTCTGTGAAACGCTGATCATAATCAAAACATCAGACCACCTGTGTGATTTTTTTGTTTTTGTTTTGGGTTTTTTTGTTTGTTTTTTTTTGCAGCATTTGTGTTTTAAAAAGCAACACACACACCTCTCTATTATTTGAATGTTTTACACAGTTCACTATTTTTTAAGAGGGATGAGTGCAAAGAGAAGAACAATCAGTTGTATGCAATGCACGTGCACAAGTGGTGACACAGTTAATGATCCATTTACCTGTGCTCTACCATTTACATCCTTACATCCAAATAGTTAACTGTCTAAATATTTAATGATAGTTTGTAAAAATTTGAGGAAGATTTTAAGTGAATTAGTTTTTGAGTTAGACTGCAATTCGTCGGTCTGCTTTGGAGCGAAAAAGACAATAGTGTGAGATTTTCAACCAGGGCCACGGTAGGAAAAGAAGCTTTGCATTCAGAAATGCATAGCTCATGGAATCTTGTGTTTGCAAGGTGTCAAATTTCCCTGCATTTCGGAGCATTTTATCATCATTCACAAGTCAGATTAGCTGAGTAAAACTAGTGTGGTTTTCCTGAGGTGTTTCATGAAGTGTCGGTTCACATGTCCAGAAGTCACTGTCATTATTTTGAAGAAAGATCAGTTTAACTTTAACTCATTCAACATGTCTTAAAGTTTCGGAAAGAATTTAGGGAGGTGTGGCACACAACACATGACTCAAAAATCTTGACTCTGCTCGCTGACTAACTAGTTGGACATGTCAGTATCCCAGTCGTGTAGTTCAGTGCTCATGCCACTGATCACTGGATCGTCTGGTCAAGAGTGGTTTATTTACAGACCGCCGCTATATAGCTGAAATATTGCTGAGTGCAGTGTAAAACTAACTTCACTCACTATTGCATTGCGAAACAAAGCTCACCACACAATAGATCAATCAGCTCTTATATGACAAGTTATATTTATGTGTAGAAATGAAAAATAAAGTAATCAGTAAAAAGTTTATACAGATAATACTGTACTCTCCCCCTTAGAATTAGTGCCACAAGCCTATATTTCCCTAAGGAAAAATCCTAAAGCTGTTTGACATCTTGACAACCATCCATAGGGCAGAATTCAAAAAAAAATTGTGTATCACAACATGAATAATTATATGGTTTAGTTTATGTTTGTTTGTTTGTTTTATGTGAAGAAATTGTTACGTTTCAGCAAATTCCCGGAGTTATTTAAATGGTTCAAGGACTTTCTTGGTTATAAGGAGGCAGGCGGGACCATTGAGTGCATTCCGCAGGCAGTTACGTCCAAAGAAAGAATCAGTGGAGAACTTGCTATGGAAATTGGTGAGAAAACATGTCACACCAGATCAGTGTTCAAATACAGGAGCAGTAAAATTTCCATATGACTGCCAAAGATGCGTAGTTTGGAATCTACTGGTACCAGGAATTCCCATATTTAGGCCCACACGAAATTTTACCCATGTGCTAAAATATGGGATTTCTTTGCGTATTCAAGCCCATGAGCTTAAATTTGGATTTAATTCTTGAGTGTTTAGAGTGACGTCTCTTTCTACATGCAGAGACTTTGACGCTCTAAATATTCTCTGTAGGGACTAGTCATTGTCTTAGATGTGAGTCAGTTCATTAAAATAGTTTGTTTTTTGCATTAATTCAATTGTCATTTATCATTCATGTTTATATTTACTCACTTGTGTAAACATTTTCATAATTTTCAATTTTAAATTTATAGACCAGTTTCCAGATAAAAGAGTTTCAAAATTCCTGATTTTTTTTCATGTTTATCAAAATAATGAGCATTTTTTAATTTAAACCATGGATTTGAGTATGTTTGAAATACTTCATGACAAGATCGGTGTCAAAAAAAGAACGCTGAAGCATTTGAAGCAGGAATTTTCAGGCATTTTATAAAAATCTTTGTTACTCAAAGCAGTGAAGGATACTTTTAACAAAAGTAGAGAACATCATTTTGAATTTAGGATTGAAACAATTGAGAGGTATGTCAAGCCAGTCAGTGTTGATTTTCAAACAAAAATAGACCTGCTGGAAACAAACAACAGTGTGATGCAAGATAATTGTCAAAATTGATGGACTAGAGTGATTTATCTTCTTGAAAACCATCGCAACAAAGAGGTGGTCATGTTTAGGGGTGGCTATAAAGAGACCCGTGATGGTCCTGGGGTAGAATAGGCCTTCAGAAACCCACGTTTGCCATGAAAGGCGACTATGCTTGTCGTAAGAGGTGACTAAGGGATCGAGTGATCAGGCTCACTGACACATCATCAGTTCCAAAATGCACAGATCGATGCTTATGTTGTTGATCATTGGATTGTCTGGTCCAGACTTGATTATTTACAGACCGCCGCCATATAACTGGAATATTGTTGAGTGCGGCCTAAAACTAAACTAAACTCACTCAATCACTGGTTTTAAAGCGAAATAGTTGTATGATCATAAGATCTCTGTCTTTAAAGGGGTTTTTTAACGCTTATACTTCCAATCCAAATTGAAAGTTCACGTTCCCTTACTTTTTTTCCCAATTGCTATATGTGCACCGCAGTTTTCAAGACTAATTTAAGCACTACTAAGAGACGAATAAATACAATGTAGCTTGAGCAAGGAAAATAGTAATTCCAGTGTTCAAATTTTTCATCAGTTACCTGCTGAATATTGGCCCAAATAAGTCTCCACCTTTTTTCATTGATAGTACTTGTATGGATATTTTGGTTATTTGTTTGTTTCAGACTTTGCAACATGTAAAAGATACGGAGCAAGTTATCGAGCATTACCCAAGAGCTACCCTCAACCTAAGTGTTCTGGTAGGACGGCGTTGTGTCGAGAGGTATGTCAAGACAGAAATGCATCCATGATTATATAAATGTGATATTCAAATTCCTGGCCTGATTGTGTGGATGGATGCTCTTGATTTCAATCACTGGATTTTCTGGTCTTTGCTTAAAAAAGTGCAATCCTAATGCTAGAATGGAGAGACTGCTGTGTTGAAAAACAAGCAAACGTCTGCAGTTAATGTCTGTTTCTGAATTCATGTGTACATCTCAAAAGACACGCCTCAGTGGTGAAGTGGTCAGAGAGGAAGGTGGGTGGTTCGATCCTCTGCTGGGTCTTGGAGTCAGTATAATGCATCTGAGTTTCATATTCATGGTCAACCACAGCTTGGTATCTCAGTGAGCTAGCACAATAAAACCAGCTCCGTCTGCCACACATGGACATCATCATGTAAACGAAATATTCACAATAATAAACCCATTTCATCTCACATTTCAAATTCTAATCACCAGCTTTGCAAAATATAACTGACTTGGATGTAGTTTCATTTAAACTCAGGTTCTTAATGTTAAGTGCAAGCACACAGCTTATGTGATGTCTGGCGTTTCGTACATTAATGTGGTGTTGTTTCAGGTGTTGAATGACACCTGGGTGTCGTTCCCATCATGGTCGGAAGACTCAACATTTGTCACGTCCCGAAAAACCCAGTACGAGGAACACATCTACCGTTGCGAAGATGAACGGTTTGAGGTGAGTTCTATTCCAGGCTTGGCTGTAATGTACACGAAACCAGACAAGGTCGCTTTCCACCACCCCATCCGAAATATTGGTTAAGATATCAAGCAGTATGTAAACAAAGCATCAACCAGGACACATTCCGATTTTTCTCAAAATAAGACAAAGATATACATAGTCTTACGTACTGGAGGGCAAGACTGATTTTTTACTATAAATAATGGTAATAAAATACGTATAACACTAAACTCACCCACTCACAGCAACAGATTTTGCAATATGTCAAGGAGATTATTTGAATCCTAGGTAAATTGTTCTACGTTTCATACTGCAGGTGGGGTGATTTTGGGTAGCCTAGTGGTTAAAACATCTGCCTGTCAAGCTGAAGACCCTGTTTCAATTTCCTCACAAGGATACAGTGTGTGAAACCTACTTTTGATCTCCTTTTCTCTGAAAAATCATATTTCAGCTGGACGTTGTGATCGAGACCAACTTGATGTGCATACGAGTGCTGGAGGCGGTGCAGAAGAAGTTGACAAGGATGTCCCCAGAAGATGCTGCCAAGTTCCGACTGGACAACACGCTAGGAGGAACGTCTGAAGTACTTCATCGGAAGGCAATACACCGGTCTGTGATCTCAATTTTAGTTCTAGGTCTGCTTAGAGGCGAAGATATGCCATCAGAGCCTAGGTTAGAAATGGTCTTCAGCAATCTGTTTGTCGTAAGAGGCGGCTGATGAGGTCAAGTGGTCAGGCTCGACTTGGTTGCAATATGTAATCGTATCCTAGTTGTGTACATTGATGCTCAAGCTATTGATTGCAGGATTGTCTGGTCTAGACTTGATTATTTACAGACCACATGCATATACAACATATGTTATATTTGGGATTTCACTTCCTCAGTAAAGTACAAATTCTAGTACGTTTTTGGTTGAGTCCCATTCGGGATTCGAACCTGCACCCTCAGAGTCAGGCACCTAATCGCCAGCACACAAAGTCAGCCGCCTAACCTGCTCAGCCACCTCGACTTCCACAAAAATGAAAGTCGGAAAACTGGTAGTCTAGACTGCGTACCTTATGTACCCCTCTGATAAGTGAATTGGCATGGCTCCCACGGCCGAAAACTATGATTACACGATGCCATTTAGCAGGAATGTTTCTAAGGGCAGGTGTGAAACTACTAGGTGTTAAACTACTAACAAGCCAAACTGACTTGCTTTCAATATGTAATGATATCACAATTGTGTAGGTCAATTCTTGTCACTGGGTCAATATGTTACAATATTGCCGAGTTAAGCGAAATGACGTATGTTCTCAGTTCACTTTAGTGTTGTTATAGCCAGTGTTGTGACTTGGAGTAGCTAACAGCATGTACTTACAGACCAAGATGGCTCAAGTATTACAGCTTGCTCACTCCAGGGCTCGATTTAAGAGACATTTAACCTACTTGCACTAGGTGCAACCTATCATAAAAACCTAGCTGCACCAGACAGATTCATGCAGTGAAAAAAAACAAAACACTTTTGAATTATTTAGACGTTTTATTCTGAAGGTTACCCACTCATAAATTGACTTTCACCTGGTGAAGTTTGACTAATCACTATGTTGAATCATGTAATATTGGGTTGCACTAAATCAAGCTCTGATAACCATATGTCTATGGATCTGAACTATAAAGTCACTAAACAATGAAGATGCATCAGAGTTATCTCACCTTGATTTTATTGACATAGTTGATGGCATGGTTGAATTCCTCTGGTTGACTGGCTTGCTGCTGCTGCTGGGGTGTGTGGAGGGGTGGGGGGTTGTACTCTCACTTGCTTACCCACTAACTCACTCGCTCACTCGCTCACTCGCTCACTAGCCCAGTTTATTTTCTCTTCTGTTCTGACGGCCATGTTGATGTTTTCCAGGATATACGGAGATAAGGCACCAGATATTATAGATGGGCTGAAGAAAAACCCTGTGGTGGCTGTTCCGCTTGTTTTACGAAGGTACGTGAACCAGTTCTTGGCTTCAGTGCTTACGGAATAATGTCCTAATGAATTGATTGGACCAATCTTGATTGAGTTTCATTGTCTCCAATAACTTTGCTCACTGTATCAATCACTGTTTCATCCAGAATGTGAAGACAATGGGACATTACTCAGCAAACAAAAATATCCAGGCACTTTCTTTTTCAAAAGACTTCACACCTGGCGCTTATTAGAGGCCCAGAGCTTTTTGAGCGTACTGAGTCTAATTACTTTAATTGTTGGTGAACTGCCTTACCCCTGGCATTTATCAGAGGAAATATGGCAGCTTGTTTAGTCTAGAAGACATTGGTCAAGGCATGTGTTGAAACCACATGAGCATTGATGTCACATGACCTGTTTTGTCCAATCAGATTAAAAGCAAAAGAGGAAGAGTGGCGTGAATCTCAACGGGGCTTCAACAAGATCTGGCGTGAACAGAATGAAAAGTACTACCTCAAATCACTGGACCACCAAGGAATAAACTTCAAGCAGAACGACGTGAAAGCAATACGTTCAAAAACACTGCTCAATGAAATCGAAACTATATATGATGAGGTGAGATTGACAATGAACTGGTTTTCAGTTTTATTATTTGTTTTGTCGTTTGATTTTAATAGGTGGCAGAAGTTCAATTTTTTTTTAAAAAAGCCACTTGCCACAGGACGGGAATTTAAGAAAGTAACTTGTGCTTACAAACTTTCCGGTTGCCCTTATTTTTATGATATAATCACCATGATATAATTATGAAAGAATAAATCAAAATGGTATTTGATGGACTGTTTATTGTGTAGTGATAAAAAGCACAGAAAGACAACTCTACTTTATTATCATTGTGAAATTGATACCTACATTTTGAGCAGATATGAAGTGAAATAAAAGTTTATTTGCAGTTCAAAACCGTAAGGGGAAATTATCTAGTAGCTGACAGACTAGTAAGATACCATTATATAATTGCCTGAAATGAAAAATGACTTGTCCTGGGCCTCGGGCAATATGATTTTTTAACCCCTGCCTGGGTGGCCCACTCTTTGCAATGTATGGGCCAGTTGGCTGTCTTTAGCTTAATTCTGACTTCTCATTGAAATGTAACAAGTATTATCAAATAGGGGTTTTACAATGTGTGAGTGTGACTTCATGTGTATTTCAGCGACAGGAGCAGTTATCCGAGGTGACAGGAGAATCAACGGGAGCACATCTGTCGTATACATATAAAGACAAATCCATGATTGATGATGCTGCTAATCTCATTATCCACCACATGAAACGCCAAACAGGTTCGTCAAATTGGAACACTTTGTTGAAATTCTCTGTAATTACCTTAGGTCAGATCAATTACATTTCTTGTTTTACAGGTTTTTATCCTCAGAAAAACTAGAGGCAGGAGGGGAACGAAACAATGAAATCAAATCACCAGTCAAATTAATAAGGCCAATCTTATTTCTTGTTTTACATATTTTTTTTTACTCAAAAAACCTAATGGTGGAAGGATGGAAAAAAATGAAATAAAATCACCAGTCAAAGTAGTGCTCAAGTACTTTACCTGCAAAAAATAATTTATGAAAGAAACCTAATTTTTTTGTAAGATTATATGTTTTGGACAATAAGAGCAAGGATTTTATTTTTGGAGCAGAGAAGTTTATATATGTTTTTTTTAAATTCCTCTTGGAAAAAATATCATCCAAGGGTCTTTAAAACAAGAAATAAAATTTGTCTGGTCTTTTGAGTAATTTCAGTGTTAAAAAGTGAATTCCTGGTTAGGAGCGGTCCCTTGCAGCAAGTTCCTCAAACGTTGCTATTGTTTCAGTGTTAAAAAGTGAATTCCTGGTTAGGAGCGGTCCCTTGCAGCAAGTTGCTCAAACGTTGCTGGACACAATAGCTTGTCATCCGTTGTACCCAACTGTTGAGTTGATGTTTGTAGTGTTAGTCGCTTTTTTCTCGTCCAGACAGATAGACCTCATGTGGCAGGAGTTCCACAATGATGCCTACGGATGCTAATTGTTGTCATGGAAAAAGTGTTCTACCATAATGTCTACTGATTGTTGTCATGGAAACAGTGTTCCACAATGATGCCTACTGATGCTAATTGTTGTCATAGAAACAGTGTTCTACCATAATGTCTACTGATTGTTGTCATGGAAACGGTGTTCCACAATGATACCTACTGATGCTACATTGATGTGGAACTAGTCATCTGAGGCTCATGTAAATGTTCGTCCATGTTTCAGGTATTCACAAAGAGGACAAGCAGCAGATTAAACAGCTATTACTACACTTCATTCCCGATCTCTTCTTCATGCCACGAGGTGATCTCAGTGATGATGAGATGGACCGTGAAGATGGTAAGGGGAGAGAACTCAGGGGAGCTAGTACATGTACTTAACTTTGTGCAGCCAAATTTCTACTTAGTGGTTTGTGATATATTAAAGAAAAAAAATTGTTTCTGTAATAAGAGCCAGCAACATAAGACAAAAGCATTTCCATTACATTATGGATTCAGAAAAAGCATGTTGAATTTGACTTCTTGAATTCGTAAAAACATTTCATCTGAAAAATGTATCCTGTCAGTTTAGGCACATACTGTAAATGTGCTGCCTATACTCAGTATCCATTGATCGCTCTGTTATTGTAGATGCTGTGTTATGGTGTGTTGAGTAGTGTCCCCTTGGTCAGCCAGGAACGAGTGATTGTGGCTTGACATTAATGTTCAATCTGATTGTTTCTACTTTATTCAAAGGAATAATGTAAAGCTGTGCTAAACCAAACTCAGTCCCTCATGCCAAACGCTTTTGAGTATTGAGTCCTGAACACGTCTCATCATATCAGTGTAAGAAAAAATAAAAGATTAACTTTCGGTTGTGTCAAAAAGATTAACTTTCGGTTGTGTCAAAAAGATTAACTTTCGGTTGTGTCAAAAAGATTAACTTTCGGTTGTGTCATAAGTACGATTATTGGATTACAGATATGGAAACGGACGAAGGGGACAGAAACGATCAAGTCCACAGGTTCGACATGAACTTCAACTCCAGCAGTGATAAGGATCGACCTGTCGCAGACAGGAAGGAAGATCCGGCGGCCATGATGGAGAACAGTTCCGGAAACCAACAAAAGAAACCAGTGGTGAATGGAACAATGACGTATGATGAAGCTGACGGGTTAGATGTGAGTATTCAGAACTTGGGGTTGAACGTTTGTGCCAGACTTTCTCAATTTCGGATGGTGAATGGGTCATGACCCACCTGTGAATGGATACCTCGTAGGATGGGATAGCCACATTAACTCAGTGCGCCTGGTAGGTTGCAAGAGTTATATGCTTCCCAGGGAGTTGAGATTGAAAATACTATGTCTGTTGTGATGGACATCCATTGTGTTCTGTAATCTGATTGGTTGAAAAACATGATCAAATGGTATTAAATTTCCAGAAACAGCAAGACTTTTCACTTTGTATTGACACGTAGAAACCTCGCAAACAATTTTTAGTTGAGTCATTAACAATGGTGACTTCATTCAAATCGTATTGTGACGTAAAATTAGAATGACATCACAAATGAGCAACTCCAGATGCTACCGTCGGTTCCAAATGCATTCCCATGCTTCAAATACTCAATAACACCCGGAAATTGGCCAACACATGATGTTTATCTCCTAATTGTATACTGTTTTGAAGATTGATAAGCTCGGTACAGACTATATAACGTGTAAACAAAATGGCGAGTGCCCTTCAACTGCATTGTTAAACTCAATGAACATCTTCTGACACACTTAACATTGCTATAAGAATGGTCTACTTTGCGTAACTTGAGTCAGGGCAGGATTCAATGTATGAGATAGTTTAGATAAAGCAGTGCAAGTCAGTAGCGGGTAATATATTTTTCAGTTGTCACCTGCCTGGGAAGGGTGACACTGAATCGTCTTAGTGTCATTGACCAATGAAATTGAAGTATTTTACACAAAAATAAGATCAGTCTTGATGTTTTCAGGATGACATGTATTCGCTGTTCTTCGTCAACAACAACTGGTACCTGTTCCTGCGACTGCATCAGATCCTCTGTGAAAGGCTGTCGTGGATCTACACCAATACACAGCGCATCATTGACGAGTCAAAACACTGTCAGCAGGAAAGGAAGGACTCAACCTCCACAGCACTCCGCCTCAAAACTCCATGTATGTATAAGCTTTCTGAAGTCCTAAACAATGGTCGGGTTCCCTAGTGGTTAAAGTGCTCGCTTGTCGTGTTGAAGACCCTGGTTTGAAACTTACATGGGTACAGTGTGTAAAGACCTTATTTGGTGTCCTCTGCCTCGTTTACCCCCACAATGTTGGACTCTGTGCATTGCCGGAGCAGAGCATAAATAAACTATCAATATTTCTTGACATAGATAGTTCTAGTAGTGAACTTGTACCTTTTGGTAGTATTAAATTTCTGAAGAAAATATTTGTTTTATTTCCATGATAACAACATTGACTTCAACTGAAATTTGTTGTCTTGCTCTTTTGGATGCAAAATTTTAAATCTGTTCTGTGTTTCTTCACCAATCTTGATACATAGATAGTTCTGGGAGTGAACTTGTGCCTTTAGTAGTTTGGGATTACTGAAAATAAAATATTTGCTGTGTTTCTGTGGCAACAACTTCTGTTGGTCATTCTCTTCTCTGGAGCAGAACTTTAAAACATCTGCAGCATGGATGTTTGCACACAATGTACATCACTAAATTGTCTGGTCGCAGCTTCCAATTTAGGTAGGCCGCTGTCACATGGCTGACAAAGATTACTACAAGAGTCTTGTATCATGTCGTGTTCATGTTTCAGTTGAAGTGGAACCAGAATACTACTACCAGTACTTCTTGGAGATGGTCAAAAACCTGTTGGATGGCAACATGGAATCCGGACAGTACGAGGACCAGCTTCGTGAGATGTACGGCATCCATGCTTACGTCGCATTCACCATGGACAAGCTTGTACAGAATATTGTCAGACAGGTCAGTTGTCTCCCTTGCAGAGAGCTTTGTTTGTTAATTGTCTCCCTTGCACAAAAACCTTGTCAGTTGTCTCCCTTGTACGGAATCTTATAGGTCAGTTGTCTCCCTTCTCACAGTCTTGAGCTAATGGAATTATGGTGAAGTCAAAGAAATTGAGTTTTGTTTTCCCTGGCCAGAAATTGTCTTGGAAAATGAAAATTAAAAACAAGCAATTGAAAAATAATGATTATAACCCATTAATATATCTGTTGCTATATACCGGTGACAAGCAAATAGAACATGGATTCACTGATTATACGTGCAAATTTTGTTTTCTACATGCCAAGCCTTGAGCCTCTATGCTCACTCAGACATTAGACATCAGTCCGTCTGTCACTTGGTTATGTTTACAACTCTTTTTTGTGTTCTGTACACTCTATGTCCTTCCTCCAGCTACAACACATTGTGACAGACGATTCCATCCAGAAGGTCACAGAACATTACTTGGAGGAGAAGAGGAACAACGCTGTTGGTGGTCGTCTGGCAACACAGCACCAACGAGTGATGGCAGAATCCAATTATCAGCGCAAAGCTGAGATGTTTCTGTCTGAAGAAAACTGTTTCAAAGTTGTCATTGTAAGTTTCAAATCGTTATTAGTATTTGAGGTTCAGACAGGATGTAGTGAAATATCTCCTGTTTTTGACCCGTAAAGCCCAGAATTGGTCTTCACCAACCCTGTGAAGATCCCGGGTTAAATTGGTCTTCACCCCATGTATTGAGAGATGTTGTAAGAGGTTATTAATAGGGTTTGGATGTCAGGGTCGTTGACCTGGTTGATGCATATTGCATCCCACTTGCATAGAACAGTGCTCATGCCATTGATCACTGGATTGTCTGGTCCAGCTTGATTATTTACTGGCATCATTTACCTGCAACATTTCCGATTGCAGCATATAACAACAAATAAACCAAGCTGTAACATAAATTTTGTAGATACACGGAAGTAATGCGGAATGTCTAATCATGGATTGTTTGTTTAGTACAAAAAGGATTGTCGCCTGACCCTGGAGTTACTAGACACAGAGCACGACCAGTCTGACGAGCCAGTGGAGGTGGAACGGTGGTCGGAGTATGTGGAGAAGTATGTGGCTCAGGATGAAACCATCTCTGACGAACTCAAGGAGCAGCTCACCAAGAAACCAGTATTCCTGCCAAGGTAAGCAGTTCAAGCGCTCGAAGTAAACCTAGTATTATTCATTACACTCCCATACTGAGTCTATCCAACTCGAACAGGAAGTTGCGTCAGGTAACTTTTGTGATAGACCAATCAGAACACAGCTTACCAAATCACGAAAAATTTACATTTGCACTTACCTTTTGAAATTTTACCTCGAAAAGGGGTGTACCTGAACGATTCCGATTGTTATTTTCCATGATTGCTTCCGGGCAATGCACATGGAGTATTGCCCGAAACAACAGTGAGTAAACAGTCGCTGAAAATAGTGTTTTGACAGTACTGAAGGATGCTAGCTTGTGGAAATTTTAGCTAAAGGTAACCATGTAAACAGAAGGCGTAATACTGACGTTTAAATAACTGTGTTTTATGCTGATTTTTGTTTGTTAAGGGATCAGTGTAAGTGACCGGGGAATTTTGTAAGTCCATCCAAACCCTAAACAGTAGCTGTTGTGTGATTGGTTGTATCTGTTAGGCCATCTTGCATTTGATTGGACGTGTTTTGTTAGACTCATTAGAATTTGGGTCAGTCTGTGACCCCAATACCTTTGCTTTATAGACCCCAGGGTAGAGGAGGTCCCCATTACCCCATGCTTGTCTCAGTGTGTTGATTCCAGGTTACAGTGAGTCTTCTGTACCATTTGTGGATTCCAGGTTAGAATAGGTCCTCATGCATGCTTTCTCATACCTGTGAAGGTCCGGGGGTAGAATAGGCCTTCAGCAACCCATGCCTGCCATAAAAGGTGACTAAGCTTGTAAGAGGCGACTAACAGGATCGGATGGTCAGGCTCGCTGACTTGGTAGACACTTCATTGGTTCCCAATTGCGTAGATCGATGCTCATGCTGTTGATTACCGGATTGTCTGATCCAGACTCCCTTATTTATAGACCACCTCCACCGTATAGTTGGAATATTGCTGAGAGTGGCATAAAACTAAACTCACTCAGTCAATAAGTCAATCACTCAATGTTTCCTTGTGTGGATTCCGATCAGAATAGTGAACCACGGCCAGCTGATGCTGTCTTTTCCAAATGAATTCCCAAACCATTGCTTGAACACCAGACTCTAATTAGATCTAATTTTCAATCTGTTCCACCGACAGAAACGTGCGTCACACTCGCCAACACAACAAGAACCAGAAGCACAAAGGAGAGAAAGAACAGGAAGAGAAGGAGAAGGAACGAGAGAAGGATGAGTCTGTACGAACTGAGGCCCAGGCCTCCGAGGACATGGACATCCTTGACAGCACAGGCTGCAAGTTCAACGTCAACTCTTTCAAGATGGTCTATGTTGTCAACAGTGAGAGCTATTTATACAAGAGGATGGCTCTGCAGAGGGCAAGAGAGGTAAGATGGGGATTCATGTGCACCTGGGCTTTTATTCTCGAAATGTTCGTAGCCTTAAGGATTCGTAACTTTGATCGCAGCCAATATGTTGAGAATGGACTTAAGAAGTTTGTAAGGCTACGAATGTTTCGAGAATAGCTAGCCTGGTCTTCCTCCTAGTTCATAACATAAAAACATACATACGAACATTTGTATAGCACAGATATCCACTTCAGCTGCTCAAAGGTGCTTTGTTTTCCCTCAGATCAGTGGATGTCAGCAGCATGTCTTACTATCAGTCTGAACTCCCTGGGGAGGATACAACTTTTGCTTTCTCATCCTAATGATGTACCCAATTCCCAACTTGGTGGACTGGGACACATAGTCACAGTACCTTGTCCAAGTTTACTGCACATTGCTGTATCTGCAACTTGGTGTTTGCATGTATTCATGTGGCCACTATCTGGTCATATCCAACAGATTTGTGGGTTGTGGACTGTAAACTAGGGGTTGTGATAGCATGGAAAGATTCTACACACAAATTTGACGCCAAGGTATTAACATGCAGTCGCAGGTTGGTTTGATCTGGACAACTCAACCTTGGAGGATCATTAGCCTGGCGCTTTAGCCAGATCGCCCACCTCGCCCCTGCCTCTGTTATTTCCATTCAGAACTGCCTGGGTTTTTTTGTTCGGGGGAAAGTGACGTGACTGAAGAGTTGATCCAGATGCTTCTCTTGCAAATGATCAGAATTCACAAGGTATAGTTGCTGATCGGCTGATTTGATGGCGTACCTGATGAATTGAAGAGTTTAAAAGAGCCTCAAATTTGAACAATTTACAGATATGCCAAAAATTTGTTTTGCCATGCAAAGCCCAAATTTTCAGTGATTTGGGGCTATACTTATCCAAATTTGACAAGTTATGATTTTAGATGAGTCTAATAGATCATCAAACATACTTTGCAATGGACAGTTGGTGTTAATTAATCGCCACAGCATTGAACCTGTAGTAACAACATCATCATCAACATCAGCATCAACATCATCATCATCATCAACATCATCAACATCAAAATCATCATTGTCTTCATTATCATTAACCTGTGAAGATCAGTTAGAATTGATCTTCAGCAAACCATGCTTGTCGTAAAAGGCGATTAGTGGGATTGGGTGGTCAGACTCACCGAGTTAGTTGACACGTGGCATCATATCCACATTGTATTGATCAATGCTCATGTTGTCGATCACTGGATTGTCTGGCAGACTGTTTACAGACCTCCACCATATAACAGGAGTATTGCTCAAAGACTTTAATCAACACTCAGTCAGTCAGTGGTTGGCTGAGTATCAAAAATTTAATATCTGTCCTTTGATTGTGTTTGTTATGCATGAAGAAGGCTAATCCCAGAATTGTACACTCAGTGGTAACTGAAAATGTGGATTGTTGCTCATTGTGTCAATCACTGGATTGTCTGGACCAGACCTTAATTTGCAGACTGTTGTCCTTTGGCTTGATAATTTCTGTCTGTGTCATCAGCCAACCCCCCTCTCAGGGTTTTCAAATACTTATAAATGTTAGTCCAGTGGTAGTGTATGAAATATGGCCCATCCCCCTACCCAAGCCAGGCTAGCTTTCTGAGGGACAGTCTAAATTTCTGAGGGACAGTCTAAATTTCTGAGGGACTTACAGTTATCCAGCATGATGGTCTGGTAAAAAAATTTGATATTCCATTCATCTTGGTAAATTCAAGATACCTGGTCTGGTTAAATCCTGATGTCTGGCTGGGTTTTTGGATGTTTTCATACTCCGTGGCAATATATTCACAGTGTGAACTTGTCTCTTCTAACCAGTGCTGACCCGTGAAGGTCCTGGGGTAGAATAGGCTTTCAGCAACCCATGCTTGTCATAAGAGACTACTAACAGCATTGGGTGGTCAGGCTCACTGACTTGGTTGACACATGTCATCGGTTCCCCACTGTGCAGATCGATGCTCATGTTGTTGGTCACCGGATTGTCTGGTCCAGTCTCAATTATTAACAAACCGCTGCCATTTAGCTGGAATATTGTTGAGTGTGGCGTAAAACTAAACTCACTCACTCTTATTCTTGAAACATTCGTAGCCATAAGAAATTCATAACTTTGTAGGGCTGCGAATGTCTCGAGAATAAATAGCCTGATCTTTCGTCACGAAACAGTGATGACCTAACTGGTGTATCAGAGTTATCTCACCTTGATTTTATTGACATAGTTGATGGCCATTTAGCTGCAATTTTGCTGAGTGTGGGGCAAATCTAAACTCACTCATTTACTCACTCACTCTAACCAGTGCTTCTTTCGTTCCAGTCTCACAAACGGGTGTCTCTAAAACTTCACGAAAAGTTTATGATCTGGGTAAACAAATGGAGAAAAGAAAATGTCTCGCCAGAACTAGAAACATTGTCGTCACAGTGGATGATGGGTAAAGGGGAGGACATGCGACCTTGCAAGACCACGTGTGCAAAGACTTACTACCCCGACCGGGCGCCCTACTACCAGTATCACCGCTACTCCGTCGACTATTACCCCCAAGTGAAGCCCCCGCCCGAGTAACCAGTGTCCCACCCGGGGGGGAATGATAGCTCTGCTCTATAAGCAGAAACACTGACGATCTGTTGGAGGAGTGTGAGTCTATCGTGAAAAATTGAATCGATTATGTGAAAGTTCCGTGAAATGAGGTAGCGTGGTGCTTCTATGGAAACGATCAAGTCACTTTGTGCTGTAGGCAACCAAAATTGCCTGTGTTTCAAGTCACGAAGAGCTGTATGCAACCAAGACTGCCTGTGTTTCAAGTCACTGAGTGCTGTAGGCAATCAACAAAGTCGTTCTTTTGCTATAAAGCAACTCTGTCTCGTGAGGTTTGATAATTAAATCCAGGATGGATTACAGTTGACAATGGCATCTAGTTCATTCACATTGAAGAAATGGATGTTGAACACCCTTTTCAACTGCAACAGATGTGCTGTCGTATGTTGATGGGTGTGTGACAATGCACTGTTTGACGTCACATGTATGAGGATTGTTATGTTATGGGGGGGCATTCATAGTGTCCGGGGCACTCATGGTGACCAGATATTCCAAGGGGGAGGAGTCTTATCGTTGCTGAAGCTGATCAGCAGATATTCCACGAGTCTGCATGTTGTGTTATGAGGGTGTTTCTTTACCTCATAGCGTACGTGTTACGTGACCCAAGGCAGCATTCTCGTTAGCTGAAATATCGTAGCTGTGTACTGTCCATTTCACCTTCCGATGTAGTCACACACATAGCTGCTAACCCCTCTGCATTAACTTCGTGTTTTTCTCATGCTGACCTGGCTGCTGTTGTACAAAATGACCATACCACTAAGATGATCGTAACTTCCACAACTTAGCAAAGACTTACGATAGTCTTAGCACTAAGATGATCGTAACTTCCACAACTTAGCAAAGACTTACGATAGTCTTAGCACTAAGATGATCGTAACTTCCACAACTTAGCAAAGACTTACGATAGTCTGATGATTGTAACTGCCACAACTTAGCAAAGATTTACGATAGTCTTAGCACTAAGATGATCGTAACTTCCACAAGTTAGCAAAGACTTACGATAGTCTTAACACTAAGTTGATCGTAACTCCCATACATTAACACAGACTTACAACAGTCTTAACGTTAAGTTTGTTTTGTACAACTGCCCCATGGAGGCCCTTTCAATGTTATTGTACTGTCTCCTGTTTTCCAAATCTTTCACAAAATACACTGAATCTTTATTTAAAAATGTATTTTGTTGAAATTTATTATGTAAACCCCCACATCAGTGATTCAAGTCCTACATTAATTGCTTTCATAGATTTTGGAGAACTAAAAAGTGAGTAAGGACTAAAATGTATTTTGTGCTAAAACAATTCTGGAATTAATATAGCAGTTTCTTAAGGAACTAACGTGTAAAATAAAAGTTTCAGTTCATTCAATGAAGCGAGTTGAAAATAAAGATACTGACACAAGTGTTAATGTAGGGGGCTTGCTGGCTATGTATTCAGACCAATGGATGTCAGATGTAAACGAAGCAGTACATAGTAACGTTTTTATAGCAACGTTCATATAATCTGTCCTGTTGACTTTGTATACTTAACAGCAAAAGGAACGATGTTCTTGAAAACATGAAATCTCACAAAAGTAAGTGTATATGTTAATGTCTTCTGTTTAAGACCTTGACAAAAGTCAGCATTGCGTTTCTTTTACTGTTGAGTGTGTTTGTGTATCACCTGATATATTGTCATCAGGATTTTCCACAGGAATGCAATTCAGACTGGATTGAGGACAGGGTCCTGATCCACAAAGCTTTTATAATGCTACCCATTGCAGCTCTATACTTTATCATAGACTTACGAATGGCATAGTGGTATAAATATTTTGTGGATAGAGTCCAAGTCAGTTAAACACTAGTGTTTGTCTCTTTTAAATATGAAGCTGATTTTCATAACGTTCCAGTGAGTGATTTGTTACTTGCACAGGTGCAACGATGTATTACAAAATGCACTATTGAGTCTTAACTTGCATCAGGTGCAAGTCAATCTTTTAATGGGTAAACTTATAAGTAAATAAATTGACTTCTAGTAAATGATACAGAAACATATGTCAACAATAAAGCAGTGCAACTGGAACTTGACTTGTGCATCTAGGTTTACAGTTTAAATTGAGCCCTGCGTTACTCTCATTCACAGTCACAAGCATGTCACACCTACGTTGTCAACAGTGTTGGAGGTCTATTTACCCTCAATAGTTCCATCAAACAATTAAACCTTGTATCACTTATTTCAACTTTGAATTCTTCTGTATAACAGTTTAGTAAAAGAAGCAGTTTTTTACTTGGCTGTACCCTTTCGAAAGGAGCAATTGATTTGAAATCATGTGATAGAATAGATAACAAAGGAGTTACCTGTTTTCCACAATACTTTGATGTGTCTACTTCTTGCAGGTTTTTCTTTGGAGTTTCAGGAACCTGACAGACTTGACATGAAGGGTGTTACGTTAAGTTTTCATTAATATATGTGATCTGTAAGTAGGACTAGAAACTGTTATCAAAGAAAACTTCCTGTGAGAAATCCTGATGACAGGTATTTATTACTATGCTGCAGAAATGTGATTTTCATCGACTTAATCGGAGACCAATGAAGTCTCCATTGGGAATGATCATTTCCTGTTTCCAGTGCAAACCCTCTCTCTTAGCATAGATTCTTATTAAATGCCGATTTTGTAGAGAAGTTTAAATCAGTTTCTGCACCTAATTCTATTGGTCTGTGAATAATTTCTAAGACAATGAGGGGGTTAAGCCGAGTGGTTATGGCGTTTGCTTGTCACTCTGAAGATCCGGCTACAATTGCCCACGTGTACAAATGTTTGAAGCCCATTTCTGGTGTTCCTGCCATTATATTGCTGGAATATTTCTAAAAGAGGCCTAAAACTCACCCACTTGCCTATATGATGTCAGGTGCGGATCCAAACGTGAGATGTGGGGGTGCGCACCCACCCTTCTCTCCCGAAAAAAATTCCTTTGACGAAATTCCTCCTAACCTAACCTTTCATGGTATACACACACCACTTTCTCCAAGTTCCTGGATCCGCACCTTGATGTCTCTTCTCAGACATCATCGAAAGACATTATGGATAGTAGCATGGGAAGGATCAGGTGCTCCTGAGCTTTAGTAGAATGGATTGTGTAGTTTGGTAGGCGAAGCTGTATGGACGTGGTAATTGGATTTGAAGTGCATATGAAACTCTGTTTCTAAGTATAAAGTCAATTACGTGTTCCTGTATGGTTTGTGATTCAATTCAGGTGTCTGTCTAGGGAAGGCAGGGACATCTCTCTTTGAAAATAATTATTGATTCGTGGAGCTGTCTTGTCAGTCACCATGGAAACATGTTTATATTGTATTCATGGAGCTGGCCTGTCAGTTACCATGGCAACATTCTTATTGTATCCGTGGAGCTGATTCGTCAGTCACCATGGAAACATGTTCATGTTGTACTTATGGAGCTGATTTGTCAGTCACCATGGAAACATGTTCATATTGTATTCATGGAGCTGATTTGTCAGTTGCCATGGAAACATGTTTATATTGTATTATGTGTATATTATCAGTGCTACATTTCGGTCACCTTCCACTTATACTGTACATACATCACAAGTTTCATCGGGTAGAGGTAGCAGGGGCGGGAGGGGGTGGGGACGTCTCTACATACAGCGGACATTGCAGTGTCATCTTATCATTATTATGATCATTAATACTATATTATTATGTAAGAAGGAAAATGATTAAACTTATTTTGAAAACATTTTGAATTTGTTGTACATTTTCTGTAAATGATTTATGAGTTTATATTGTTGGGATCAGCGAGTTTAGTTGCAGCTCTTGGCAATATTCCAGCTTCATTTCTGGAATGTAAGTACCCACGAAGGTCCCGGGGTAGAATAGGCCTTCAGCAACCTATGCTTGCCATAAAAGGCGACTATGCTTGTGGTAAAAGGCGACTAATGGGATCGGATGGTCATGTTTCAACCAAGTCAGCAAGCCTGTCATCGGTTCCCAATTGCGCAGATCGATACTCAAGTTGTTGGTCACTGGATTGTCTGGTCCAGACTCGATTATTTACAGACCGCCGCCATACGGCTGGAATTCTGCTAAGTACGGCGTAAATCTAAACTCACTAACTCACTCACTCTGGAGTGTAAGTAATCAAATCTGGACCAGATAATCAACAGCATGAGCATCACTCAGCGCAATTGGGAACTGATGACGTGTCAACTAAGCCAGCAAGTCTGACTACACTATCGATTTGATTACCTCTTGCAACAAGCATGGGTTACTTAAGGTCAGTATTTTAACCTGATCTTCACGGGTCACATTGGAAAGATGAGCAATAAGTGATGATGTATTAATGGTATCCCGCATGACCCGATCACTGGATTGTCTGACCTATCTTCCTGCTATAGGAGGGTTGGTGTGAAGGCAATTGATGAAAGTGTTCACTCGTCAGGCTGAGGACACAGGTTTGATTCCCCACATGGGTACAATGTGTGAAGCCCCTTTCTGGAATGACCTGTGATGTTGCTGAAATATCACTAACTGCAGCCTGAAACCATACTCAATCAAGGGAGATAACTGAAGAGAAAAGTCAAATTTCATCCATTCCCATCAACATTGTGACTACACAGCAAATTTTGGTTAATCAAAATATTTGCAGTTCAAGTTCAACCTCACATTTCCAGGAAGATCTGGGTTAGGTCTTCAGCAACCCATGCTTGTAAAAGCGCCTACACCAGAGATGCCAACCCCAAAGTGTGGCAAATAGTAGTTTCAACGTTCAAAACGAGTAGTTCGACCTTAAAATTAGTAGTCAACTACATAAACAAAATCATGCTGGATTCTGAGAAAAAAATATTACGGTCACATGGTTAAATTGTTTCCCTCGGAACTAAATGTGAAAAGTTGCAAAGGTATTCAAAACAGCTTTGTTAAAATTACGTATGTTACTTGCAATCATTCCACTTCAAATATGTCTTTAAATTTGATGAATGGAAGGTACTTGAAGTCCAAAAATGTATTTCATCTTTGAAAATGTATGTTTTGTCTATATATCTGAAATGTAATGCATTTATTCGAATTTCGTAAGATTTCTAGTGGAATCATATTGGTGTAGTTTGAAGTTTAAATTTATAGCGACTACGATAAAATCGTAGAGGTTGGCATCTCTGCTACACATGGCAACTGAAGTTTGACAACACTCAGCAAACTCAAGGTTGAGGGTGTGAACATTCCATCAACTCGCCACCAACATCAATTTCAGGGTTGCAGAACTGTTGTCTAGAAATAGGATAGATCTCTATTCTCACCAACTTTTTCATCAGACTTTCGATGTTGTCGAACTTAAGTTCAATGTGTGAAATGTTGTCAAAGTCATGTTGATTAGAACCAACCAATTGCAGTCAACGAAACTGCCACATGACCGTAGGGGTGAAAGAAAGGATGGTGACAGCACGGCACAGGTAAATGAATTAACGAGTTTGTTGGCTTCATGTACTCCCGACACTTAACAAAGAGTGAACTGTCAAAATTTTAAAGATAGTTTGTTAATCAACTTTTATCTTGAGCAATGTGGTACTACTGAACTCAACAAACAACTTGCCTCTCGTGACCGGTGGTTGGCTTGGAATTTCGTCTACATGATTCTTGGTCTGCCACAAATCTTTTTCTGACCCTGACTCAAAACATCACAAACTACAGAAATCTTGGTAAATTTGTTTATTTCACATTTGAAGCACAGGCTAAGACAAGTAAAGCACACATGCCAAAAAAGAAATCGGTCATAAGCTTTCACTGTCTTGTCATCAGTAACAAGATGCCATTGAGATAAATCAACGTCAGGCATACTCAAGAAAACTTTCCCTTTGAGCAGAAAAACCAACATAAATCATGGAAATGGCAACACAAACATAAAATCTCACGATTGAAAAAAGTAAATAGAGCAACTTAAAATTCCTGAGAAACTGCATAAAAAAACAAATCCTGCAACTTTGATTTTGCTCCTGCACACATGAAAGAGGAATTTTTCACTGAATGTTGCCATTTCTGTCTGAAGAAAGTTACTTTCCTTCTTACAAGTATTTCATTACGTGGTAATTTGTGTATGTTGCTATTTCCAGGTTTAATGTGGGCTTTTCGGCATCTTTCTGCATAGTCTGCATACTTTCTGCATACTTTTCTTTGGTAGGCCTGACCTAATATCTCAAGTAATCATAGAAACAGAATACAAAATTGTCTGTCTTACTTTCATTTTCATCATCTGCAAATTGTACAAAACACATCCTCAAACACTTGGAAGTTTGAGCAAAATGTCAAAGATTGAACTACCTTAATCTCAATGCATGCAGTTGGACACACTACTGATCATTTGTCAGACCCTGATGATCACATACATATAATTAAGGGGTTAAAAATTTGGTGTCTGCTTCAAATATTGATATAACTGTGTCAGCAGGGTTTTATGCCACTTTCAGCAATATTCCAGCAATAATATGGTTGAGGACGTCAGAATTGGGCTTCACACATTGTACTCATGTGGGGAACGAACCAGGGTCTTCAGCGTGTTGAGCGAACGCCTTAACCACTGGGCTACCCAACTGACAAACCTTGAAGCATAATCAGTGTGGTGCTGTAATTCATGGTAAATTGGGAATCAGGAACCGCTCTCAGCAACATTTTGGCAATTAGAAATGGACCAGAATTGGCCTTCACACATTGTACCCATGTGGGGAATCAAACCTTGGTTCATCGAGACATGGGTACGCTTTGACCACTGAGATTCAAACTTGATTTTAACTTCAGTACCTAAGAGTGAGTGAGTGAGTTTGGTTTTACGCCGCTTTTAGCAATATTCCAGCAATATCACGGCGGGGGACACCAGAAAATGGGGCTCACACGTTGTACCCATGTGGGTCTTCGGCGTGACGAGCAAACGCTTTAACCACTAGGCTACCCCACCGCCCCTACAGTACCTAAGATGACAAGTCTCTCTCTATAATAGAATGCAGAAACCATGAAAATTATTTAAAATATTTTTTGTGAGACCCCCCCAAAATATTAATATTTTCTGATCACAAGACTTTCGCTTGAAGGCCAAATTGACATTTTTCACTCGAAATGATAGATCTGTTTCTTATGCTTTATACCTTTGTCTATACCCTTTGAAGTCTTAACATTTCAAGACAGATCTTGAAAAAAATTGAAAAAATAATATTTTAGGCCAGACCAATTTTATTTCATGTTTTGGCGATTTTTGTTCTCAGACAACCTACAGACACGAGGGAAAAGTTAAAACAATAATATTAATAACAAAAATAAATTCACCACTAAAAGCAATTTCCACATAAATCATTCCTATCACAAATACTGTTATTAATCACAAATACAGTTTACAAAACTGCTTACCTAGGAACAGCTACCAGTGTTTTGGTGTCCAACAAACTGCCTTGATTAGTCAAAGTCTTGCTCTCCTTTATGTTGAAATTAGGATATTATTTTTTGAGCAGTGAAAAAATACAACCTGCAGATTTGCAAAGCAAGCAACAAAAATTGATCTGGCCATAGTTTCCATGATCGTTGACATGGATACAGAATCTGTAAACTATCAAATAGAAAACTCAAGGGATTTTTAAAAAAGTGATTTTTTATCGTTTCTGACTTTAGACTTGTCATCATAGGTACGCTCTAAAAACGCACTGAAAAAAAAAATGAAATATTTTAGTCTCTTTCCTGATTTTGTCTTGCTTCAGGAGTCAAGAATTGAAGTGAAATGGGCTTCAATGCTGTACTTAAGAATATTTTGTTCATAAGACAACGTGCATCTGGCTGCAGGAACTAGCCCAGGCCTAAGCTGGACACCGTCCTGCACGGAAGTCTCAATACCCCACTAAGACACATTATACTGACTCTGAACGATCCAGTCATTGTTTGTACCGATTAATGAAAAGACCAGACAGGGACCAGTAAGTACCGGTGCCATATTTAAATGTGTCTAGGTATGACAGAGCCCTGCATCGAACCCAGGACTTTCCACTCTCTGGGTAGATGCTCAAACCACAACACAACTGTGGCAGTACCCTGAAATAGAAATCTGTCAAGGTAAGTAAGATCAATGCAGCCTCCTCATAGAATCGATTAATTCTTTTGGTTCCTCTTACTATCAAGTATCAAATGGGGACCGCGGTGGGCGGTTAAAGGTGCCAGGTGAGTGATCCACAAGCTTTGAGGTGCTGAGATCGAGCCCACCTGTGACCAAGAGTAAAAACCTTCGAGTCAACTTTGTGTGCATACACATTGTTGTCACAACCCCTAATGTACAGTACACAATCCTGTGCACTTAAAAGGAGCCACAAATCCATTGCGACTATGATCATCTTCACACCAAATTTTTAACCACTTGAATGACACAAACATGACGTATATCACTGAGATTCGTTGATAAAAATTTGATTGCAAAATATCATCTGCCTAAAATATTTCTACACTTATTAAGAATGTTCTATCTGTATTTGCTAAACTGATCAACAAGGATGAGAGAACATTTATATGGCACATTAAAACAGAGACGACATTCGTTCCACACAGTAACCACGGTAACTGCTGGCAGCACTCGGTGATAAACATTCAAAAATTCAACTTCTCGTCCGTAATTGGTAGGGCTGGGACAGGTAACTCAAGTGGGTCTTAAATAGATCTGGGTACCCACTGGGACTGGTACCTTAAGTGCGTCTTAAATAGATCTGGGTACCCACTGGGACACACAGAGTTTAGTCTTTCGGCATTTAGCAATATTCCTGCAATAACATGGCAGGGGCTCGTCAGAGATGGGCTTCACATACTGTATCCATTAAGTCTTTCAACGATTTGATTTGATTCATTGAAAATCGAATCTGACACCTTTTATTCAATTTTCAATGAACTGAATCAAATGTATGGAGAATCGAAGCAAAAATTATCAAATCAAGGGTCTAATATCAAAAATCGAATCATACTGGGGTCTGGGTGAATCGTTGCAGCCCTATTGCCCATGTGGGAATTGTACCTGGGTGTTTAGAGTAACAAGCAAGCTTTAACAACTGGGCTACGCCACCACCCCTGCATGCATTCATGTATACTTTCTGGATAAAGACCAGCCTTTGTTAGAACTTCAGTGTGACCAGACCAGCTATTGTCAGAACATTCATGGCCCTCTAAGCCCATAGGCCCATTCTCCAACAAACCGTCTACATTCAAAGTTTAGAATATTTAGGGCTATGAATAAGGGTCCAGTGAGTGGGGTGGGAGAGTGGGGGTGCATTAGATTGTGTAAATGGGGGTCAGGTTGGGTAAATATGGTTCAGGTACCAGAGTTGGATTGGGCTACTGAGGACTGAGTCATTTAGAGGTTGGGTGATTAGATGTCGGGCACCTGGGTCAGATTGGGTGATTTGGGATGGGTACTTCAGTTAGATCAGGTAACCAGGGATAGGGTAATTGAGTCAGTGCAGGTAATTGCAGGTATCTGAGTCTGATCAGGTAATTGGGGTTGGGCATGTAAATGGGGATCGGATACCTGGGTGAGATCAGGTGACTGGGGATCAGATACCAGGGTCAGACTGGGTGATTGGGGCTCAGGTACTTGAGCCTGATAAAAGTAATTGCATGTATTTGGGATCAGGTACCTGGGTCAAATTGGGTGTCTGGTACTTCAGTCAGATCAGGTGACTGGGGGTCGCATACCCGAGAACGATCAGGTAATTGGGGGTGCGGACCAAGGTAGTAGATGTGGACTTGTCCCAGCCCTTATAGTTGGTACACAATTTATAGCAATATACTCATGTATTGTTAATATACATACACAGAACACTACACCTCCTCATGTTCAGGGTGCAAGGACATTTGTTCAAGGGACTTAATTTGGTTCAATCAACCTTCTGTTCGAATGACCTCATCACTGAAATCTTGCTCATCTTTACAAAAAAAATTATGTACATAAATCATGCATGTTCACTGTCTCATTCTCATTACACCTTTTTTATGACTATTTTGTATTCACATTAAAAGCACTGTCATTAAGGAATATTTTAAATATAACTCAATATTTTGATTTAGCCTTCATGCAATAATTTCTAGAGAAATCCTTTCCTCAATCACTTACACACATCTGCAAAAATATTATTCAGGTTTCTTTGAGTGGTATGTCAGAAGTTGGGAAGTACAATATAAAACAAGCTTTATGCATAAAAACATATCTTGTTCGTGAGCACATAACAACGGTACAAAAATCGACACGCTGCACACATGAATAAAAGAAGCTGTTATCCATAAAGTTGTTCTATATCGTATTCTTCTGGTGTCAGTTGTTCTCAACTTCTGCGGAATTCTGTGGAATTTCCTACAAAGTTCCATTTAACAATAGTGAAAGTAGTGTTTCAACATTGGTTCTATGTCTAACTCAGTTAGAATATATGAATCAGGACAGTTTTATTTTTGATGCTAGTTGCTGAGCAACTGACTAAAATCAATGATTTTATTCACAATCACATGTACATGAATGTTTCAATAATAGTGATCGTGATTGGGTGTTGAGAAAATTAGTGTTTAGGAGCCAAGCTACCAAATTAAAATTTTGAGCACACAATGTATCACCTCCATAGAATACTTTAACAACAATGTTCAAATCATACGACATGTGAGGAATTTTCTCAGAAGAACTGCATCTTTCCTACAATAGGCCAGGCCACTTTAACTTCCATTTTCACAGACTGTCCATTTGGGGACAAAACAGAAAACAACATTAGTTTTTAATGAAAGGGAATCAATAATTAATGTAATAATGACATTGTATCTTCAACCACCTGTCTGGGATGAGTGAGTTTGTTTTACACCGCTGTTAGCAATATTCCAGCAATATCACCATGGTGGACACCAGAAATGGGCTTCACATTGTACCCATGTGGGGAATCAAACCCAGGATTCTGGCATGACGAGTGAGCGCTTTAACCACTTGGCTACCCCAACACCTTATCAGGGATAAAAAACATGGTCAACCCGCCATTGATTTCGGGGCAACATGTATCTGAATGAGGGACTGCATGTTTTATCATTTTTGGTAAGTCTAAATGACTGACTGAGTAAATGACTGACTGACTGACTTTTACGCCGCTTTTAACAATCTCCCAGCCGGGGACCCTTCTTCTGAGCACACTTGAGAAGGTAATGTATGCTCATTGCTCACTCACAAATTCCATGAAGCAATCTAACTTCTGACTGTGATCACAGATGCCTCTCGATATTACAATGTTTGGTGCTGAATATTGTTTTTGTTCCATTTGTATTTATAAAAAAGTAGGAGCCAAAAAAGCGGAACTCATGACTGGAAAGTAAAGTGCTCTGGCTTCATGAAACAGTACTTATGACATTACAATAACAGACCAAAGATTTGCTTTCAATTCCATATTCCTCCTTTTCACACAACCCACATGCTGCAAACACAACCAGACTGATACTGTCTTTCATATGACCAAGCTCGGCAAGACAATGTACTACAAACAGTGAAAAAAGCTAACCACACAAAACTAAATATAACCACACAAAAATATTTCGTTAGTTTTACTTTAAAGTTGGTTTCAATAGGTCCCCAGAAAAGAAAAATATGTTCCTGACTGGTATGCAGGACACTGCCTTATTTTTCCTGATTCGTAATTCCAGCATTCCTAATTTTAGAATTTGGGGATAAGAGTTACCTTCCCTTTACTAGCTAACTGCCATATTGTTTCCATTCTTGATATTCCTGAACTCATGTAGCTTGTAATATTTCAACATATCAATCGTCAGTGAATTTATTGTAGCTTTGCATGGCATGAGAGACAATAAAGGATCATCAAATCCTGAAAAAATATGTTTGTAAAATGTTTGTGGGTTGTCTTAGTTGTGTGTGGCCCTGTGATATGACATAACAGCTATTGTGGTGCTAACAAAAATATCTGCCTGACAATCTATAGAAAGCTTCCTGGCAATCCAAACTTTTGTAACCATGGTGACACTGAAGCCATGGCAACAGAATATAAGGTGATAACCAAGGTAACTGGCTAAATTGTCCACAGACAGCTTCTAATGAAACTCACTAAGAGATCAGAAGTTCAAAGAGCACAGGCTTGTCATAAGAGAGAAAAAGAAATATAACCTCACTGAAGCATGTTACCTTGGAAACAGCAGCCTCGCATGTGGTATCCAAGGAAACTGATTCAGTATCAATAGATTTCGAGAAAGTTTTTGGCATACTGCATAATGTACTAGAAATCTATGATGGATACATATTTGTAATTGTATATTGAGGCAGGGAGACACAATGCCGGGACGATGAAACAATGTTCAATGACTTGTGTGCATTCTACCCTCCATCATTCTGTACAAATGTCGCTCAGCCATGTCTCCGTGTTTCTTTCCACTTCACATAAACCAATATGTCTCACTTCACCGGTATCAAAAAAATCACTGAATGTTTGCAGCATTCACAAGAAATAGTCTTCACTTGGGAGAGGTGGTGTTGTACTTTCGCCATTATATATGACCTCTCAATGTCATGACCTGTGTTTTGACCTCTGTAGGTCACAAAGCTGGGGGAAAAAAATGCACTTGATCTTGCTCTGACCCTGTAGGTCATGACAACAACCTGACCTGTACAGGTCAGAAGCTGGGTGAAAATCTGCACTTGACCTTGCTTTGACCTCTGAGGTCACAACAACGACCCTGACCTTGACCCCTAGAGGTGATTATCTAGGACATGCTGGAACAAGGGAGTCCAGGCGATCCCATTTGTGTGAGGACTCGATCAAGCCACTGTAGAGGACCGTTCAGATGGATTTCAATCCAACAGGGCGTGCTGGTGACTGTCTGACGTCTGAAAAGAAATGTTGAAATTCAGCTTTAATAAGCAAAATAATTGCTGTACGGAAAGTTACTGAACAATTGTGGACTTTTAAAATTCACAGAGTATAAGAAAATGAAAAGAAAAGTTTGTTTGGTTATTCTTTAACATCACACTCAGCAGTATTCCAGGAAGATGACAGTTCGTAAATAATCGAGTCTGGACCAGACAATCCAGTGACTGTTATCATGAGCTACTGCCTATGCAACTGAGTTACAATGACATGAATCAACCAAGTCAGAGAGCACTTGAGACCATTTCTTGCCTCTTATAACAAGCAAGGGTTGCTGAAGATCAGTTCTACCCTGGATCTTCACGGGTCTGCAGCTTGCAGACATAGCCCAGTAAACTGCAATGTGATTAATTTTAATAAGGTTGCCATGTATTTGGCTTAACTGTATGCCCTCATGTAGGATGTCTGAAAGGTGGCTGAGATAAAACATCAGCTGGTACACATGTGACTCGGTGCATAGACATTACCTATACTCTGCACCCCAGCCTTTGACAAAGTTCATCCTGATGATGCACATTCGTGTGAGCTGGTACACAGACAGTACCTATACTCTGCACCCCAGCCTTTGACAAAGGTCATCCTGATGATGCACGTTCATGTGAGCTGGTACACAGACATTACCTATACTCTGCACCCCAGCCTTTAACAAAGCTCATTCTGATGGTACACATTCGTGTGAGCTGATACACGGATTCGAACCCTTGGTTGACAGACTGGGCCAGGAGGGCTGCGAACTCCTGGTTGTTGAAGATCTTCAGATTACACCCTGGAACAAAGATATCGATCATGTCTGTTATTTTAAACACAGGTTTGGTTTGTCTGCTGTTACAAGCACAGACAAAACTAAAAAGTGGTTGAATAATGCATGAGGCTTAATCCATGATAGTTGGCCATGATTCACCAGCAAATAGTAAACACTTCACTCGATCCATCAAGTAAATGACACATTGACAGTGTCCCAAAGGGGAGCTCTACCATGTCCCAAATTAGAGTTCTACAGTGTCCCAACACAAGAGTGAAGCAAGAGTGAATGAGTGAGTGAATCCAGTGATCAACAGTATGATCACTAACCTCTTACAACAAGCATGGGTTGCTGAAGACCAATTCTAACTCAGATCTTCATGGGTCCCAAAACAGAGTTCTACAGTGTCTCAAAGTGGAGTTGTGCAGTGTCCCAAAGGGGAGTCTTACAGTGTTCCAAAGTGGAGTTGTACAGTGCCTCAAAGTGGAGTTGTGCAGTGTCCCAAAGCGGAGTTTGTACAGTGTCCCAAAGAGGAGTTGTACACTGTCTCAAAGGTGAGTCCTTCAGTGTCCAATTGTGGTGTCCTACCATGTTCTTAAGGGGAGATCTACAGTGTCCCATTGTCGAGCACTATAGTGTTCTAAAGGGGAGCTGTACAGTGCCTCAAAGTGGAGATCTACAGTGTCCCAAAGGGGAGACCTACAGCGTTGCCTGAATGTCATTGAAGTACCCAGGGTTTTTCCCTCCATGCCTAAAAAGTCCCTACCCAGACCTGTCTGACTCACCTGGTGGTATCTTGCAGACAGTCGCCGGATGCCAGCCATAGCGCTGGTTGCAGTTGGGGCTCTGTACAAAGACAGCATTTTCACTGAGACACTCTGCAAACACCTCACCTCCGATGTAGTACAGGCGCACACCCTTGCCTGGAACAAAACAGATGATGCTTCATGCAAATCACAGTGAGACACCAGCAGTTCGTTGCATTTGGAAGATAGTAATTGGAATTATAGTATCTCATCTTCATGGAAACAAAATCTCATGTAACTGCCTGCCTGGCGGCCCCACCTTTATGCCCTGCTTGCCTGTGGCTAGTAACCTATCTGTCAACCTGGAGCCTGCTCGCCTGCCCGCTCGCCTGCCCGCCCGCCTACCTGCCTTCCTGCCTGCCTGCCTGCCTGCCAGTGGCTAGCAACCTTTCTGTCAACCTGAAGCCCATCTGCCTGTCTGCCTGCCAGTGGTCAATAACCTTTCTGTCAACCTGGCGTCCGCCTGGCTGTCTGCCTGTCTGCGGCTAGTACCCTTCCTGTCAACCTTGAGTCTGCCTGCCCATCCGCCTGCCTGTCCACCAGTGGCTAATAACCCTATTGTCAACCTGGAGCCCATCTGCCTGCCTGTGGCTAGTAACCTTTCTGTCAACCTGGCGTCCGCCTGGCTGTCTGCCTGCCTGTCCAACAGTGGCTAATAACCCTATTGTCAACCTGGAGCCCATCTGCCTGATCCTTTCTGTCAACCTGGAAGCTGTCCCCCTCATCTGCCCACTTGCCTGCCTGTGGCTAGTAACCTTATTGTCAACCTAGAGCCCAATCCACACTTCACTGGCCAGTCTTGTCTACACAAACCGACCACTGCACCTTTTACAAACATTGCACATTTTATGTACAAATGGTACCATAAACAAAAAATGTCCAAAAATTTTCAATATATTGTACTATATCTAACAAAATAGTGAAAATATTTTCATCGAAAAGTGAATCAGTATCTCAAGCAGTTGAGCAAAAATTAGGTTTGCTTAATGCAGCACTCAAAACAGAGAAGCATAGGAGACTGCAAAAGAAAACTTTGTTTGCTTATTGTGTAGTGCTGCACTCAACAATACTGCAGCTATGTGGCAGCAGTCTGTAAATAATTGAATGTGGACCAGACAATCCAGTGATCAACCTAAGGAGCATCATTATACACAATGGGGAGTTATGGAATCCAAATCTTACTTCTTACTGAAGGAAGAATATTATTTCTCTTGAGACCATGCTTTAAAGTATGACTAACCAATATGGCGTCTTGTCATCTCCACTTGCTGTGTTCGGTTGACATTTGATAGAAGCCCCAGACAAAAGCGCTCTGAGTTGGAGGGGTCTGTGAAGCCGTCGACGGTTAGCGAGGGCTGCGATGCGTGGAAGGTCTCTCCGACGCGGGTGTTCAACTCATAGTATGCAATGGAGCACCAGAACTCAGGCTCTTTGTAGGTGACAGGCTGAAGGTCGTTGTTCTCTGCTGCTGAGGAAAAGCAACAGAAAATATACACTAACTTCTTTCCCCAGTAAGTTTTAGTCAATGCTCAAGTATGCACAAATATACGTAATGGAAGAAGATATCCCGAAATATCGCAGACAGAGAGACTCACAAAAATTCCAAGAGCTTACCCTGGACCACAAACAGCCACTGTATCTGATATTGCACTTATCAGTCATGTCCACATGATCATGTTAGTCTAACCAGTCCTTACAACAAGGACTGGTTGCGAAAGACCAGTTCGAACCTGGTTCTAACTGTAAACTGGTTCTAAGTGGTCTTACTGTAAAGTACGACATCACTAACCAATATGGTGTCTGATCATCTTTATATGCTTGATGACTAATTCATTCCAGGCTCTGAAGTAATTATCTGAACACAATACACTAAACCATTTCAATACTACAGGACACCTATATTGCCCTTTATCATTTAAACTGTGTTCCACAGAAGACATCGCTAGTGTGAGATGAGACCATGTCTCCTGGGAGATATCGCTTTTGTGAGATCAGATGATATCTAATAGAAGATATCGCTTTTGCAGTAGATTTTGCATGATGCCCTGACAATGCTATGATGTCATGAACTTGATGACGTCACAATGCTATGACATCGTTGCACTGCCACTGCTGTGTTCCAAGATGTATATTTTTCACTGAATACTAAATGAAGAATGATTTTGGATAGTAAATAGAATCTCACCCTCGTGTCTACTGATATCAATTATATGAACATGCATTGATAAAGTAAAACTATCCTTGGCAAGCCTCAGATATTCGTTACTTTATCAACTCATGTTGATATATTTGATATCAGTAGACACTTGGGAGAGATTCTCTAAACATTATCATGAACCTACCCATCACACATCAACGGAGTCAGCCCGCCCAACACAGGCATGAATGGCATACACCAATTCTAATCGGGTAGTCACGTGATAGATTAATGTGAGGGGAAGAGATAACTTACGTAGTGCAGGGGGACTGGGTGACACATCAATTCCATCTGAAACAACAGGAATCCAGATGTAGTGAATGACGAGTGAGCAAGTGAGTGAATGAGGTGCACAAACATACAGTGAGTGCGTGAGTGAGTGAGTGAGTGAGGTACATAAGTGAATATTTTAGCTATATGGCGGTGGTCTGTAAAGCATTGAGTCTGGACCAGATAATCCAGTGGTCAGCAGCATGGGCATTGATCCGCACAATTCGGAACCGATGACATGTGTCAACCAAGTCAGCAAGTCTGACCACCCGATCCCGTTAGTTGCTTCTTACAACAAGCACAGTCACAACTTATGCTGAATGCCTATTCTAACCTGGACTTTCATGGGTTATGAGGTATACAAAGATCAGCAGATCCATTATGGCCATGGGATATAATTCTGCATAGACAGTTGCGGCGCCATTGATTACTGGCAGTGGATAACCCAACATCAAGATACTTTTCATCTAAGAAAGAAATGCTTCCCCAAACACACAGTTTACAAGATATCCTGGCTCCATTAAGGGACACAACTCTGCAAAGCAAACCAATAGTTTCCTTTTTTCACAAGTGAACCTAACCAAAAACTACTATTTTCACTTTTAGAGTTTGACAACACTTGTAGAGTTTGGGAGTGTGAAAATTCAAACAATTTGCCACCAGCACCTATTTCCGAGTTGTCAAATTGTTGTTGAGAAATAGGATCGGTCCCTATTCTCACTAAACTTTCAGTGTTGTCAAACGCATGAAGTGTTGAAAAACTTGTGTTGATCAGAAACAACCAATCACAGTCAACAAAACTGTCACATTATGTTCTGGCTGTCTGGTCAATTCGACCTACAAAATGGCATTGCTCACCTGACATGAAAGTTTAATAACATTTCTTTGACATTTGAAAACTTTTAAAATTTCAATTTTAATATGTGTTGTCTAACTTAAGTTTGCTGTGCGAAGGTCGCTTTGAAGGTGACTGCAAGAGTGTGAGCATGCTTGTGTGAGTGAGTTATAATACATGGACTTTGTATGACAATTATGACAGCGCAGTTTGATGAACAATTAATCCATTTATTCAGTCCTCAGTAAGACAGGTGAGTGAGTTGGTGAGTGAGTGAGTGAGCGAGCAATACTGAGTGCACTCAGCAATATTCCAGCTACGTGGTGGCTGTCTGCAAATAATCGAGTCTGGACCAGACAATCCAGTGATCAACAGCACACACATCCATCTGTGCAATCATGAACCAATGACATGTGCCAACCAAGTGAGTGAGTCTGACCACCCGATCCCGTTAGTCGCCTCTTTCGACAAGCTGAGTCGCCTTTCACAACAAGCATTAGTTGCTGAAGATCTATTCTACCCGGGACATTCACGGGTATTCTATACCCCATTACGACGAAGAACTTACCCATTCCAGAATTGTCCGTTGTATCACCTTCCTCGCTCATGTAGCCAGATGGCGGCGTGTCTGCAGAATAATACACGTAAATTACAAAAGGCATATGACATAATACTGGCCCTTCACATTTAGAGAATTGACTAGGGTGCAGTTTAGGGGTTTTCCAGTTCCTGCACCAAGTGCAATATGGCTTACCAGTTCCGCTGCACCATCAGCAATTGGTTGGACCATACAATAATGTCAGTGTTTCAAAAAAGGAAAATAAATACTTGCTCAGCAAATTTTCTTCAGCGATCATTATTGGACACATTCAACAGAACCTTACTCATGATAAGTGAAAAATAACTGCACAATGAAATAATGTCAGTGGTTCTAAATACTTGTTTAACAATTTTCATAACAAGTGATTACTATCCGATACGTTCAAAAGAACCTGACTCCACGATGATAAATGATTCTATTTTGCCTTAGTGAGTGAGTGAGTGAGTTTAGTTTTGCGCTGCACTCAGCAATATTCCAGCTATATGGCGGCGGTCTGTAAATAATTGAGTCTGGATCAGACAGTCCAGTGATCAACAACATGAGCATCGAGATGCGCAATTGGGAACCGATGACATGTGTCAACCAATTCAGTGAGCTTGACCACCCGATCCCGTTAGTTGCCTCTTACGACAAGCATAGTCACCTTTTATTTTGCCTTAGTTTTATTAAACAACAATTATATTATTACGTTTCATCAGTCTAGTTTACATAGCTGTTTTGACACACAGTCAGGAGATCAATACAAATAATTGTCTTACGGTATTTGCCATAATAAAAGGTCAGAACGCTTACAAAATTTACAAACAGCACCACTGATTTTTCTTATGAAAGGTATTGCATATTTATTTATAATGTTTTCATATTATGCTTTGTTTTTTCCTCGAGTATTGGATGTCAATCTCAACAGGACATTGTATTATCAATCTCAACTCCCTTGGGAGCACACAACTCTTTTGCAGCCACCAGGCGCTCCAAATTAATAAAGTGTGATACAGTGCTCACTGTCCAAAAATGGCCATAGATCAGTAAAATAATAATTTCTTATGCCTTGTGAAATATGTTACAATTAGGAGATAAACATCATGTGTTGGCCAATTTCCGGGTGTTATTGAGTATTTGAAGCACGGGAAATGAATTTGGAACTGACGGCGTCAAGTATTCAAATACTCAATAACACCCGGAAATTGGCCAACACATGATGTTTATCGACATTGTAAAAAAAAAAGTAAACCAAAGGGGTTTTACTGTCTGCACTCGTTTACATCGAGTATGAGTACAGCAGTAAAGTGTCATCAGCTGGCCGTTTCAGCTGGTTCCCATGGTAGCATCTGGAGTTGCTCATTTGTGACGTCATTCTAACGTTACGTCACAATATAATTTGAATGACGTCACCACTGTCGATGACACAAAAAAACAATTGTTTATGTGTAAATACACAGTGAATAGTCTTGCAGTTTCCGGGAATCTAATACCATTTGATCATGTTTTTCAACCAATCAGATTACAGAACACAGTGACTTTTGGTTTACAATTTCTACATTATGTTTGAAATATTGCATTTGATCTCATTATCAACAGCAAACCAACAGGGTGAGTGAGTGAGTATGGTATTATTCCAGCAGTATCATGGCAGGACACACCAGAAATGGACTTCACACATTAAACCCATGTGGGGAACGAACCCAGGTCTTCGAGTATGATGAGCAGACACTTTAACCATGAGACTACCCCAGTGACCAAAATCAAGAAGAACTGCTTAATTCCATAAGTAATATATGATATCTGGGATAACACTTTATCAATTTTTCCACATTTCTCTTTCTAAATAGCGTCATGTTCTCATAGTAAATAGATTTAGGATGAAACTATTTCAATGATTTTCTTGATTTTCTTGAAAAACAATAGCATGACACATTGTCGATGACAAAGTACAAAACCGTTTCGGCCGAACGGGGGACCAAATTGTGCAGAATCGCAAGCCTGACACTGGGAAGTATGAACATAGATTTGAAGCTCAATACAATAGGGGGTTGATGCGCTACATCCCGACGTCAAATATTCAAGATTAGACTCATAATGACAAAAAACATTATTGACTACAGCCTGTTCGTCTCCCCTCGCTGCCATCTTTGATAATATTTATGCCATTTCAGGATGCTATGGTTGCTGGGGTTTTTTTTATGCTGTGATTGCCGTTTTGTGCACTTGGCGACCGTTCTCGGGTGCTGTTGTAGCTGATACGCAAGTTTCGCTTCCATTTCAAACAATTAGTTTTCCATTACAGGGGGTTTGTTTCAGTTTTAGAGGATACTGTGGCAGTTTCTGGTGATTTTTGGTCTGTTTTGGTCGATATGATTTCAGTTTTGGTGTATATGAGTTTAGTTTTGATGATTTGTTCACCATTTGTGTGGTAGACCTGTTGAGTGCATTGGGAGAATAAGGATGGCCATTCTTATAAATTGTAGAAGTTTATTACGTTCTGTAAAGAAAAAACCCCAAAACAAGTTGATTATGGGTGTCTGCCAAAAGTGATGACCTTGACCTTCTACTGGTTCTTGACCTACCAGGGATATTGAAGTTCTCATTGATGCCAGCGGGGAAATCCGTGTTTTCAGGGACAGTTGTGGCGTAGTCGTCAAGCTTCGGGATGGTCTCTGGGATCTCAGTGTGTCGCGGCACCAGTACAGGGGGCAGCACTGTAATGGTATAGTCAAATATTAGTTCAAGCACATCATAAATATCAGTTCAAACTATAATGGACACAATAATTACAATTCACTGAAAGAGAATCGTTTTAAGAATTTCCTTTCCTTTCCTAAATGTGGCATGTGACAACTATTGTCTTCCACAATGAGTATGATCCACTAATGTGTGCTCCCCAATAACTGTGCTTCATGAAGATTGTGCTGAGCACCATGGCTGTTATCTCCTATTTTGATCCTAAACCTAAAGTGTGCTTCTCACTATATATTAGGTCATCTCTTGTTTTCCCAGAATAACCGCATTTGGGGTTTTTGTTTTGGAGGGACAGGTTTTACTTTTCACTAGGAAGACCTCTTCCCAGGTTTTACTTTTCATTAGTAAGACAGCTTCCCAGGTTTTACTTTTCATTAGTAAGACAGCTTCCCAGGTTTTACTTTTCCTAACTTTATATCAGCATCAACATTCCAATGATACATGAGCATTTGAAATCAATTGAAAAATATCATTCAAAATTAAACTCACACTACAAAGGTTTTCCGTAGCGGGACTGGAACCACAATTCTCACATTTGTAGCCAAATGCTTTACTGCATGGCCATCTACTTATAGTTACTGTCATTAAATTGATTTTATGCACGTTTCAGTTATTGTTATGCAACTTCATTAAATGATCATCTGCACTGTAATTACCCATCACTGACAGCGTATATGTTAGAGAAAACACTTCTCGGTTTTGGTAGACAATGTAAAACTGAACGGGGAGGGAAATCCCGAGGGGGCTCCCCGATGGTTTTACAGTTTTCTCATACACTTCAACCGTGTGAGATAGAGTATAGCCTCCGCTAAGTGCGCTAGTCCTCTACTCCCTTAATCCCATTGCAGGTGTAGCAAGGCATGGCGTCATCCCACAAATGACATCCTGACCTTGTCAGCTTGCTGACGGGGTTAACCTCTTTGGTCTTGTGGACCAGGTGTCCAACTTCAGACCAGAAAGAAGGTCCGTCGTTCGCATCCCAGCACGGGACTCGGAAATTTTGTGGCCGCTACATTGGCGCCCAACGTGTGGCTGAGCACGTTCATATCAAATATGAACAAAATAAGCCTCAGTACCCAACTGTGCAGCCCGGGACGTGCCTTCTGTTGACGGGGGAGTATGTAGCAGGGCGTGGAGTCATCCCACAGATGACATCCTTACCTTGTCAGCTTGCTGACAGGGTTAACAAGGCGTCCGACTTCGGATCGGAAGGTCCGTCGTTCGAATCCCAGCACGGGACTCGGAAAATTGTGGCCAATACACAGGCATTGGTGCACACTAACCGGTACAGTCCATGTGTGTGCAGGTAAGCGTATCGCTGTCACAACAATTTTTGTAGCTATTATTCCCTGTAGCTATTTGTCACTGTAGGCATTTGTAGACCAAACCAGAGAATCAAACCCAATTTGACCACTTCGCTACCTGGAATGGGGAACAAGAGGGTGAGTCAGACAGTCATCATGTTTGGTAAAAGAATTTTTAACTGTGCTGACTGCAAAGCTTTTGATTTGGGCCTCATTCTGTCATTTTGATCCCTGAAGAAATCATAGTTTTTTTCTTAAATTACAGACTATTTTATAGCAGCTGAGTTGAAAGACAAATGATTTGTCCTTATATCTAATACAAATCGCAAGTTCTTGTCCAATGAAATCGCTTAAATCTGTGTCCACATCAGAGTGACGTCCATTTTGATTATGTTGTGTTAATGGAGATATTACTGACAAAAATCAACTTGAAAGTTAATAGTCACATTTATCCAACCAGGTACCCGTTTTCTCCTGGGAGAACAGAAGCATTTTCATGTGCTTGGTTGGAGACCACATGTGTCACATATGCTTCGTTGTGGGGCAGGAGAGAAGTCCTAGAAACTCTGAGAAGTGAAGCTGCCACACACAGTCACCCATCCAAAGACTGAAGAGACTATGACCTATGCTCTACACACACCACCACCAAACTTTTCTGCACATATGCAAAATCTCTCAATTTTCTTCTATAAAACATACAAAGCAAATTAAAAATCCAAGACGATTAAATCTTGACTAAGTCACTTCTAGCCAGTTTGTTTTCACAAGTCTTTGAGAATCAGAATAAGTCACCTTGTAACTAGCTTGTCTCTATAAATCTTTGAGTGTCAGAATATGTCACACTGTGTCCAGTTTGTCTGCAGTAAACAACAGAACACACAGTCATTGTTGTCCCTCAGGAAGAAAACATCCTGTAGACAACTAGTCTTGTCTCACAGTCCATCAACCACATAATTGTCTCTTCCACCCAGCTACAGCCATTTGGATCAGAAGGACTGTGCTCCACCTTTAAGCACCAGAAGACCTGTGCCCCATCTTAGAGCAGCAGAAGATGTGTGCTCCACCTTTGAGCAGCAGAAGACCAGTGCTCCACCTTTGAGCACCAGAAGACCTGTGCTCTACTTTTGAGCACCAGAAGACCTGTGCTCCACCTTTGAGCACCAGAAAGACACTGACTCCTCAAGGAAGGAACTTGTGGACAGTCCTCTCAAGGCAGAGGAAGACAGACTGACACTGTTTGGAGCTAGATGAGAGAAGATATTTTCCCACAGTTTTAAAACTGGGATCTGTGGCTGGAGGGAGACAGGTTCACTTTTTAAAAAAAACTGCATGCTACAGACGGTAAAGGTGATCCTTCTATTCTCTTCCAGATCAAAACAGTATACCTCTTTCACATCTACCTCTGAGCACATTACACTGATCAAAAAGATTCAAAAGATGCTCGCAAAGAAAATCAGAAATCTCCATCCACGATATCTCGTCGTTCGATTCCCAGCAAGGGACTCGGAAATTCCGATAAGACTCCACTATACCCTGGAGGCATGTAGGGCTGGCTTTTCATACAATCAGGTCTATGTTGAGAAGTTGAACATATCAATCACAGCTCACTTTAGCTTTTTAAATATCTAACCCATCAAACGTGGTAACACAAACCATGCAGAGGTACTCTGAAAGATGTAGAAGGAGTTACTGCATACATTTCTGCATACAAGTTTCTGTTAACCTGCTAATTTATCTATGTGACTTCACCAAAGCTGAGTCATACTGCAAACAACTTTCTGCAGCTTAGTCCACTATCTTTGTTAACAATGGCACATTTGGTTCTAACGGCGGCATAGCCAATTGGCTACTGAGAGAACATGAAGCCAGCAAAGGGAGGTAATAAAATTATTGTGCCAAACCATAAATGCATCTAGAGTATAGTGGAGTTAATTGCAATGTATACACTTGAGGTATCAAGGATGTATGTCGTAATTCGTGTAGAACCTGAACGCTTTCTGAGCCCACTGTCAAATAAATGATGGGGTGAAAAACACTTGAAAATTAAAAAATATAACATTATTTCATATAGGCATTTGCACCAGCCTAGAGATATGATTCTGTCTCTGGAGAATATATGAAAACAGGAGTCAGCATGTTCGTATGTCTGAAAGTTTGAAATAGAAAAAGAACTGGAAAGTCCTGACTGATTAGCATTGTTCTTGACTCTGACTATTGGATCATATTTTGTATATTGTGGAGATATAAAATATATAGAGACCATGGTCTCCCTGCCTCTATAATTGATCAACTGAATTGGCCTATTCCCTTCTGGGTTAATTCTCGCTCGTGAGCGAGCGAGCGAGTTTAGTTTTACGTCGCACTTAGCAATATTCCAGCTATATGGCGACGGTCTGTAAATAATCGAGTCTGGACCAGACAATCCAGTGATCAATAACATGAGCATCGGTCTGCGCAATGGGGAACCGATGACATGTGTCAACCAAGTCAGCTAGTCTGACCACCCGATCCCGTTAGTCGCCTCTTACGACAAGCATAGTCACCTTTTATGGCAAGCATGGGTTGCTGAAGGCCTATTCTACCCCGGGTAGACCTTCACGGGTCCTCGCTCGGGAAAACCCAGGTGTATGTCTGGAATGTTTTACTTTTGGTCGATTTCTACCTTTTTAAGCGGTTGATTTTCAAACCAATTCTAACTCTTGGGACATGGAATCCGTGAGAGTTTACCTCAGCATTCAAATTATGCATTTGAAACTAAAAGCAAAATATCATCACAGAGCAATTTCAAGTAAAATTATTGTTATTTAGGAAGAACTGAACCCACAATTATCAGACTGTTAATCAGACGCTCTACCTCACAGCCACCTAGCCCACAAAGACTGAATGATCAATTTATGAATCAACATTATCAACTTTAGTTACTGTCAATAAATTGATTTTACTAATGCTTCAGTTACTGTTATGTAGCTTCATTACTTAATAATCACATATGATCATCTAATTACCCAGAACTGACGGACTAAAAAGTCAGAGAAAACATTCCTCCTCGCTTTTGGTAGCAACTGTAAACCCTCCGAGTCAGGAAAATCCATTTCCTACCAAAAGCAAGGAGGCATTTTTTCTTCTTTACATAATGGCTGGAGTCAATACTGCAATCAGACAATGCCTAATGCCCTTTTCTAACACTGTTTTCGGTGGTCAAGCTAGAAAGGACATAGAAAGGACATATGCTTCTCCCGATGACACTGACTTGTCCACTGGATTTGTCTCTGAAGCTCCAGTTTGAGATGATGCTGTAGGGAGCTTTCAGTGTGCTTGCTGGGAGATTAAGTGAGTATGGTTTTGTGCCACTTATACAGGTGAGTGAGCGAGTTTGGTTTTACGCCGTACTCAGCAATATTCCATCTATATGGCGGCGGTCTGTACATAATAGAGTCTGGACCAGACAATCCAGTGATCAACAACATGAGCATCGATCTGTGCAATTGGGAACCGATGACATGTGTCAACCAAGTCAGCGAGCCTGCCCATCTGATCCCGTTAGTCGCCTCTTACGACAAGGTGAGTCGTCTTTTATGGCAAACATGGGTTGCTGAAGGCCTATTCTATCCCGGGATCTTCACGGGTCCCACTTATATAAACCTGAAGTCTGCTTCTTGCTATACATTAAGTCATCTCTTGTTTTCCTAGAAGAACCACATTTGAGGTTTTTGTTTTGTTAGCATGACCTCTTCCCAGATTTTACTTTTCATTACTGTCTTTTCCTAACTCTATATGAACATCAACATTCAAATGATATCAGAGTGTTTGAAATCAATTGAAATATATTGTTCAAGATTAAGTTCAAAGTGCAAATACTTTCCCAAGCAAGACTGGAACTGCAACTTTCTGATTTGTATGAACACGCTTTACCACACAGCCACCCGGCCGATGGAAGAAGCGGTGTTGAATTATCTATTTATAGTTACTGTCATTAAATTGATTTCAATCGTGCTTAAGTTATTGTTATGTAGCTTCATTAAATGATCATCTACATTGTAATTACCCATCATTGACGGTATATATGTTAGGGAAAACACTTGTCCTCGGTTTTGGTAGACAATGTAAAACCATCTGGGTCGGGAAATGCCCCCATTCTAGCTTTACACTGTCCACCAAAACCATGGCAGCAATTTCTATACTTAGCAATTTTCCAGCAACATCATGGCAGGGGGCACCAGAAATGGCATTCACACATTGTACCCATGTGGGAATCGAACACTGGTCTTCAGTGTGATAAGTAAACACTGTAGCCACTAGGCCACCCTGACTGTCACTCAACTTCACTGTTCACTGGATCAGTACATTTGTGTTTGGGGTTTATTTTCTTTAAATTTCAAGATGGAGTTGAAATTTCATGGCAGTATATTGAAGCGTCAAGACATGTGAAAACTTTAAATTACATACGTTGAACTTTAACTTATTATCCATGCTATCTTGAAATTAGACTTACACACCCTGAAAATTTCAACATGGTATTTGGCAATTTCAAGAAAGGAACATTGAAATGCAAATGTTCCCTGCAATACAGCCACTGGGTAAAGACCAGAGACATTTAGAGAAGCTGCTGATTTCTTCTCCCGGCCAGCCATGGGCTAGCACTGAAGGCCAATACAACTGTCTGAAATAAGTGGACTCACTGGCCCAATCAAATGAGTATTGATTCCTTCCAGACCTCTTCAGAAATCTATACCCGACTGCCTTGCACACCTGTAAACTGAAAACAGTAATTTGGGGGTTTCTTTTTTTCATCTTTTTTCAAGCAGATTTACTGGAATAATGGAATAACATAATTTTTAAAATAGCCTCATGTTATGCATCCGTACAACCAAATACAGAAATTTTATTAGAAAACAATATTTTTTATCCAAGAATTATTCATAAAAAAATTTAAAAAGAATTTCCTAGTGAATATGTGAATTCAAGTATTTAGTGTCATTTAAGGAACAGGAATATTTCGAGTATTTTTAGAGTGTGTTTGGCATGATGAGCAGATGCTACCGTACTGCCCCCAGAGTGAGTGAGTGAGTGAGTGAGTGAGTGTGTGAGTGAGTGAGTGTGTGTGTGAGTGAGAGTGTGTGAGTGAGTGAGTGAGTGAGTGAGTGAGTGAGGTTTAACACCGCTTTATACCAGCAATATCACCATGGGGACACCAGAAATGGACTCGAACGTGGAACATCATCAGGACATTTGCAGAGGAGGCAAACTTATATATTTTTTTGCAACAAGTCATTTTTTTTTCAAACATCAAGCATTGTCACTAGGGTGACATAATCCCCCGCAAATTTTATATTTAACAAGGAATGAAAGTAAAGGTTGTAATTCAAGATGAAGTTAAATGTCAACAAAAACCTGACCAATCAACTCTCTTGATACCTTCATATGTAGCTGTTCAAACAAACAAATATTTTCAAGACTAACTTTGATCTTGAATGTCACTGAGTACAAAATATGCAAAAATAGTTATAAAGAAATCGCTTATTGCAAAACATTCAAGGGGCGTCTTGAAAGTCTATGAAAAAAATCCAGTAAACTGTAAACTGAGATATTTTGCTGACAATCTTTACATGTAGGTCAGCATGCTGAAATCTTCAAAGTGTTGCCACGAACTTGAAAATTATGTGCAGGTCACCAAAACTGCACATTGCACCTTTCCTGGATAAAGCATTGAGTTGAATATGAAGAAAATTGACTGAACGGTTATTGAGATATTTTGTTCACAAGGGTAAAATGCTAAAGTCTGCTGTGACCTTGAAATGAAGGTCAAGGTCACTAAACCTGACTGGGCCCTTTCTTTCACTGTGTTGAATCTAAGTACTAAATATGAAATGAATCTAGTTGATGGTTAAGATATTCCAATTTGTACATATGGACAGACAGAGCCTAAATACTATATCCCCTGCCACGTATTTCATGCAAAGTGAGGATAAAAATGCGTAAAAAATTCAAGCAAAGACAGCACCTGTGACGCCCCCCAAATGTTTGTGACACTGACAGGTGTTGTTCCAAAGGTAGCTATGTTTGATTTACACCATAGTCTTTGGCTGTAAAATATGCTCAAATCTGATGTAATGAAACTAAGGAATGAAACATACCAATGACAAGAGTGATTGAGTGAGTGTGTGAGTGTAAGTGTTGAGAGAGTGTGAGTGAGTGAGAGCGTTGAGTGTGAGTGAGTGAGTGTGTAAGTGAGGTTTAACACTGCTTTAACATTAACCCAGCAATATGATGATAAGGGACATCAGAAATTGGCTTCACACATTTATACTGATATTGGGCATTGAAACCAGGCCACAATTTCTCAAAACAAACTTTTCATTCAAATATCAAACTGAGTTTCACAATTTGAAACAGCTGAATTTTTAACACAACTGCATTTTTGACATATTAAACCCAAACAAATCAAGTTATCTGTTCACGAAACTCAAACTGTTTCCTACAGTTTGAGTTTTGTGCCGATTTCAGTTCATTCTGAGAAATTTGAGTAAAACCTAAATCTATTTTACTTCTCAGGCAAATCTAGCGAGGGCTACAAAAAGATTGTGACCAGTGCTCCGAACAATTCAAAATTAAAATTGAGGTGTTCGGTAAGATAAATATGTTGTTCAATGAGCCCATAGGATGATGTGCCCTCAATGTTCGTTTATGTCCCCTTTGCCCTTTGAGTTCATCAACCCATGACCAGTGAACAATTTATGCCCCCTCGTCACGACAATACAATAATCACAACATTTTGGGTTGGATGAAAAAAGATTCTTCAACTTGTCCCTTGCGCAAAAATGGATGGGACAAATGGAGAGCAAGAAATGAGTTTGCGCCCATCAAGAGCAAGGGGGGTAACTCACCTGGTGGTTCAACCCTTGTGTAGTGGTAGGGGTTGACACATACTTCGTCCTTCTTCAGCAAGAATGCGTACTCGCATTTGTCGATGGCTCGCAGCTCTTGGTGGGAGTTGAGGTCTGACCAGCGCCACAGGCGGCAGTAGATGACATGCGGCAGACCCTTGCGGTGTGAGACTTGGAGGCGGCCATCGAGAGACCTGCAACAAGGGAGATCACTTTAGTTACTGAGGCATATGGCTGTGCAAACACCTCAAAGCTGTATCATCCCATCAACTTTTCTGGTGAAACAGGGGAGGTCACTCTAATTACCAAGGGAGATAACTAAGCAAGCACCTAAAAATCAGGGTAATGTTTTCCCTGATTCAACACTGGGCATCCTATGAACAGCTTATATTGAATACAATCAGTCTCAGTTCACTCCTGAAAAAAGGAAATCTCTCCAGTTACAAAGGGAAATATAGAGAATCTCACCCTAGTGTCTTCTCATATCAGTTATACCAACACAAGTTGATAAAGTTACAAGTAACTAAGGCTTGATGAGGATATTTTTAACCTTTATCAACAAGTGTTAATATGATTGATATCTGTAGACATGAGGGTGAGATATTCTATTTATCATATAAACAATTCTTTATTAGTTTTCAATGAAAGATGTACATCTCTCAACATTGTAGTACCTATAGACTTGCAGTGCGGCATAGTCCTAGCATTATGACGTCATAACATTGTTAAGGCATTGTACAAAAGGCAATGTTTTTACCTTATCAGACAAAGATCATCCAATTATCAACTGATTATATTGAATGTAATCATTCTCAGTTCCCTGCTGAAGCCAACTGAGTGAGTGAGTGAGTGAGTGAGTGAGTGAGTGAGTGGGTGAGTGAGTGAGTGGGTGAGTGAGTAAGTGAGTGCATTTAGCAAAACTACCACAAGGGAGTCTTAAATAATAAAGTCGCATTTCATAGAATGTTGTGTTTATCAAAAAATTATTAGAAAATTAACACACTGATTCACTGGGGACACCACAGGAGGGAAAGGTGTATCCATGTAGGAAATAGTATCCAGGTCTACTAAATACAGTGTTAGAAGACACCTCAGGCAGTGTCATCACTTGATAAATCTGTTTTTTTGAAATGGTATATGTTTCCATTTATTTATTCACATCAATGAGACTGCGTGAAGCTCATAACAAAACTGAAAAAAAAAAAAATGTATTCACTGAGATAAGAACATGTAATCTTATAATAACGTTTGATATTTCATAGCTTAAAGAAAGCACAATACAAAATATGCTGTATGAGTGAGTGAGTATGGTTTTATGCCGCTATTAGCAACATTCCAGCAATATCATGGTGGGGGACACCAGAAATGGGTTTCACACATTGTACCCATGTGGGAAATCGAACCCTGGTCTTTGCCGTGATGAGCAAATGGTTTAACCACTAGACTACACTAGCATCCCTATGTTGTATGGTAATTATTATTATTATTATATTACTTATATTTATGCAAATAAACCTGAACACTCGCAATTTGACAAAACACAAAGCTGAATATGCCATCAAAAATACTAAAAGTACTTTTGCATGCAAACACAAAAGTATTTGAAATTTGAGAGTATATTTCAGAATTTCAAAATTAACATGACACACTACATTGAAAGAAACAAAACTTACATCTATCCTACATATAAAAGTTAAGAGTACTTGCAATACACATACAGTTTATATCAAAACACTATGTTTAACAAGCAGAAAAAGTTTTTTTTACAAAACTACATTTCCTGTAAACAAAACGAACTTGCAATCTGACCATGAACCATTAACTGAAAAGAAGACATTGAACGTGTTTGTACCCTTAATATCAGAGATTTAAAATCCGATCAAATAAATGAATTAAGAGTAAGACCATATTTAGCATTGTGCTGAAGTGTATTATTTTCATAGCAATGCCAGCTATGGCCAGTCTATCAGTAGACCAACGACTGCTGTCAGACCAAGACGATCATCTGTTACCATGACAACCATTGTGCATTATTGGCCATCTCACTTACTCTGAAGGTTACCATTCATTGAGCAACAGGACACGGTCAATTTCAGTGATAAGACGTAACAGTCTCTAGCTAACTTATCATTAAAAGAAATATGGACATTAATCACATAATGAATTCAGATCTCATAAATTTTTCAGTGAAGCATTTCAAACATTTTAATGGACTGACACATTAGGTTTTCCTGAATTAATACTTTTTTTTTAATTATCAGAAAAATTGGAGGAACTGGACACAATGTGATTGAAATACGGTACTCAAACATGTAATGACTAATGTCTAAATCATGACAGGTATTCGAGTACAGCATTAACGTAAAAATCACACTACACAGGATTTTTACCTCAACTCACAAACATGGTCCACGGAATCCAGTTTTTTCTTAAAGAGTCTATGCATGCAAAAGGAGCAATCCATGAAGTAATTGTTTAGAGAACTATATGTTATGATTACATTTCAGAGCCCAGAATGTATCACTGATCATGTGGACTGATGGGTGAAATGATGCATGTACCTAAGAGAAACAACCAAACACTCAGCATGTCATAGATGTGTTGTGGGTACAGTGAATAATATCGCATGTCCCTCTGGATGCAATCAAGGCTCCCAGACTCAAGTCTGTTCCATCCCATTGTGTGTACCAGACACACATTTGCACCTCTTGTAAAACCCTGCATTAGACAACTTTAATCAACGAAACAATATTGGAATAAAACTTATTTAGAACCCCAAGTTAACATATATAACGAAGTTACCTGCATAAAATACCAATATTCACAACACATTCGTAATATCAAACAATTCACTGAAAAAAAGAAGCTCAATTTCCCCTAAATAGCCCCAAATCTTTAAGTACATTCCAAGAAAAATACATTAGAAATTAGATTCTGATCCAGACGATCCAGATACATGGACCACAATGTCGAAAATATATTTCAGGTGCTTATCTCAGAGGTCTATGTACATCCAACTTCCTTGTTCTTTCTCTCAGTGCTAATATATTTCAAATTTGATTTTTTGTCCACAAGAGCAATAAGTGAAATCATTACCACCAGACGATTCCGTGGAAGTTTGCTGGTCTGTTTTTGTATTGACGAGAGAAGGCGCTGTACATGTCGTAATCATTAGGTTGAGAAATCAATATTCCGCCAGGCCAGACAGTCGTGTCAAAACTCCGACGTAGCAATGTCTGGAAAACTCTTGGAGAATCTCGTCTCGGAATACAGACGTATGGTTTCATTTCTCCACATTATCGAACTCTTCCGGTAGTGACATCAGGTTTAAGTGTCAAAGAGATTGACGTGAATTATTTCGCAATATTGAGATGACTTTTTTTTTTATGTTGAAAATTTGGGCAATTTCAAAACATAGATTTCTCATCGCCTCCTGATACAATGATTGATGTGTCTAATTTCATCTTGAAATTATTTTATAAATGTGCCATTCTCTTCTTCCTCTTTACTCTTTGGTGAGTTTGAATAAACACCCATCAATACCTTAATACCAATTTTGATTTCACGATTTCTTGAACTGAATTCTTACCTTAAAATATGATGAATAACTTAGCAGGGAGCTAACATAGCCAAAACAACAATGAGCTATGAACAGCTAAGTGTGGGCAGTCTGCTTGATAAATCTCTACAACTGATTAACTACAATTGATACAAAGTAAATGGATTCTCATCATAATTACCAATGTCTTATTTACATCTATGTACTATTACCTAAAAAGAAGACACTGAACGTGTTTGGACTCCTAATGTCAGAGATTTAAAATCCGATCAAATAAATGAAATAAGATTAAGACCATATTTAGCATTGTGCTGAAGTGTATTATTTTCATAGCAATGCCAGCTATGGCCAGTCAGACCAGTCTGCTTGATAAATCTCTACAACTGATTAACTACAATCGTAAACCAAAAGTCACTGTAATCTGATTGGTTGAAAAACATGATCAAATGGTATTAGATTCCCGGAAACTGCAAGACTATTCACTGCGTATTTACACGTAAACAATTGTTTTGTTGTGTCATCAACAGTGGTGACGTCATTCAAATCATATTGTGACGTAAAGTTAGAATGACGTCACAAATGAGCAACTCCAGATGGTACCTTGTGAACCAGCTGAAACGGCCAGCTGATGACACTTTACTGCTGTACTCATACTCGATGTAAACGAGTGCAGACAGTAAAACCCCTTTGGTTTACTTTTTTGTTTACAATGTCGATAAACATCATGTGTTGGCCAATTTGCGGGAGTTATGAAGTATTTGAAGCACAGGAATATTTCATTTGAAACCTCCGGCTGATGCTGTCAGTTCCAAATTCATTTCCCGTGCTTCAAATACTCAATAACACCCGGAAATTGGCCAACACACGTTGTTTATCTCCTAATTATACATCTGCATTATTTACTGCTTTTTGATTTGACCAATACACAATATTTGGTGGAACTGAAATCTAAAGAGCTTATTTAACAACAAAAACAACAACCTGAGCATAAAACTAAATCAAATTTAGAATTGCTTGATGGATGAATTGCTACTTGGACAGTTAAAAATAGAACAATTCTGCATGTATACATGGGAAAAAACAGTTTAAGGTTGAAGATAAATTTGACACATTATTTCAAGGCAAATCAAATGACTCTTCCTCCCAAAATTATCAAATGAAAATAGCAAACTTTCCGAAAGAAATTCAGTTTTCACCATATCCATCTTTGATACTGAAGATTATGAGTAAGTGAAGACAAAGTCGAACACAGATGCGCACGAGTGAGTGGGTATGGTCTTACCCCGCTTTTAGCAGTATTCAACCAATATCACTGCGAGGGCACCAGAAATGTGCATCACATATTGCATCAATGTCGAGAATCGAACACAGGCCTTCGGCATGACGAGCAAGTACTTTGCCCACAAGGCTACCCCACTCGGCTACCCCTAATGGTCCCTTGCTTGAAGAGGAGTGGTTGGCTGGTCTGGAAGTTTTCAAATATCACCATGAATGCCCCCGACAGGTCTTAATCTTTGAAAACTAAAAGGGTTGAAAAACTCAGTTCAGCTTTACGCCGCTTTTAGCAAAAGGCATGAGTTTGTAGTTTGCCTCAAATATCTGCCAAGTTCTGCACAGAAATATTGAATGGTTTTCGAGTTCTGCTTAGGAAACGAAGCCAATCCCTCCATTTTGTGACTAAGCCTGAAACCAAGGAAACCGGGAAAATAATAAATCACAAAAATCTGTACATAGCAAAAGGCACCACATTGGGGTCTGCCACACATATCTATCAAGTTTTACTGACAGATATTAAGAGTTTTTGAGTTCTGCTCCGGAAACGAAACACACCTCTCACTTTTGAGACAAAGTCCAAAACGTTTCCATGGAAACCGAGAAAATGATAAATCACAAAAACCTGTACATAGCAAAAGGCACCAATTTAGGTGAGATTGAGTGAGATTGAGTGAGTGAGTGATTTTAAGGGGGTCACCCAATTTATTTTGGTAGGGTAGTGAGGTCATCAGTTTTGTACACATGTACTGGGGCCCAGGAGAAGGTGGAGGTGGGTGGGCATGTCAGTAATTTCGTACACATGTACTGGGGCCCAGGAGAAGGTGGAGGTGGGTGGGCATGTCAGCAATTTTGTACACATGTACTGGGGCCCAGGAGAAGATGGAGGTGGGTGGGCATGTCAGCAATTTTGTACACATGTACTGGGGTCCAGGAGAAGGTGGAGGTGGGTGGGCATGTCAGCAATTTCGTACACATGTACTGGGGCCCAGGAGAAGATGGAGGTGGGTGGGCATGTCAGTAATTTCGTACACATGTACTGGGGCCCAGGAGAAGGTGGAGGTAGGTGGGCATGTCAGCAATTTCATACACATGTACTGGGGCCCAGGAGAAGGTGGAGGTGGGTGGGCATGTCAGTAATTTCGTACACATGTACTGGGGCCCAGGAGAAGGTGGAGGTGGGTGGGCATGTCAGCAATTTCGTACACATGTACTGGGGTCCAGGAGAAGATGGAGGTGGGTGGGCATGTCAGCAATTTCGTACACATGTACTGGGGCCCACAGAGGGTGGAGGTAGGTGGGCATGTCAGCAATTTCGTACACATGTACTGGGGCCCAGGAGAAGATGGAGGTGGGTGGGCATGTCAGTAATTTCGTACACATGTACTGGGGCCCAGGAGAAGATGGAGGTGGGTGGGCATGTCAGCAATTTCGTACACATGTACTGGGGCCCAGGAGAAGATGGAGGTGGGTGGGCATGTCAGTAATTTCATACACATGTACTGGGGCCCAGGAGAAGGTGGAGGTAGGTGGGCATGTCAGCAATTTCGTACACATGTACTGGGGCCCACAGAGGGTGGAGGTGGGTGGGCATGTCAGCAATTCCGTACACATATTTATCAAAGTATTATGCTTGACAGTTATAGGAGGGGTTGTCACTTACTTTGTACAAGAATCTTAGAGAGGGTTCATTCAGTTTGTACATGCTTCCCCATGTACACCATAGTGGTGTTCCAATTGATTTAAATAATCACAGTGACCAAATGACCAAGCAATCGATCGCATTTTCTCATAATTGATGTGTAAAGGTATTCTAGAAACAAAGGTATATTTGGTCAAAGAAATTAAAAAACTATTTTTTTCTTATTATCATCATATCAAATAGTGAACAATTCAACACCAGTGACATGTTTTTTAATCAGACTTCGGACATGAAACTTTCAAAGTGCTCACTCCCATAATTCCATATCAAGCTTCACAGCTCTGTCCCGTTCATCACAGAGCCCTTCAAAGAACTCACAAAAAAATCAACACTTCACAGAATCTCTACTCACAAATACCAATAAACAAAGTTGGTTTTTTTTTCTTTTCCACCAGCAAATTTGCAAACTAAAAAACATTTTTCCATTCCATTTCATTACTCTAATAAAGGTTTTACACACCAAAATTTCCTACACACACAAAACATTTGTGTGTTAAATTTCTGAAATGATTATTCTTTTTCAGATGTGTTTTTCAAAAGAAAAAAAATCCCAATACATCTCTTAACTTTCAAGATGTATTTTTGTCTAAGAACAAATGTTTTTCAAATCCTCCATTACTTAATCTCTAAACTAGTCAACAACAAAAATTACAAATATGTAACAAAAAATTTTACTTCCTTTGCTTGCAAAGTCAGCGAATTTTCAAAACACCAACAAATCTAGTTTAGACATCTCTCAGATTTTTTCCACTAATCCTTATTTTAACATCAAGCTGACTCCAGTGAGTGAGACACCAGAAATGGGCTTTGAACCCAGGTCTTCTGCATGATGAGCAAATGCTTTAACCACCGGGCTACCCCACCGCTCCTTGAAAAGCAGAAAGATAGGCTACACACATTGTACCCATGGGGGTATTGAAGCATTTCAACCAGCAACCTCTTTTGACACCTCTGAAAAGTGTCCAAAATACAAGAAACGACAAAATATTGGTTGGAAATCTTTCATAACTATTCACTGGATTTAATAAAAATAATAATAACAACAGTAGATTTACAAGACGCCTTTCCACACACTATGCATGCTCAAAGAATAGTGCAAGGGATCATTTGGTATTGGCGAGTCTGTAGAAGTAGGTCTTGAGGTAAGAGCAAAAGGGAGAACAATCTTAACAGAGTCTAATTTAACACAGATCTTCTATCAAAATTTCAGGCAAAAATGGTCTGTTGTTCGGTGTGATGAGCGAACACTATAACCTCTAAGCTGCACTGGCCCCAGACGCTTTCTGACATCAGCACATACACATTGGCCACCAATGTTTACATAAAAAATGGCTGATCCTGGAATATGTCCATTAAGTCTCGAAATACCAACCGGTACCTCGAACAATACTACATTAATCACTTCAGCAGTTATCACTTAATAAATAATACAGGTAATAAATAATACAGGTAATAAATAATAATCTAACTCAAAAATGGAGTACAAAATGAATCAAAATACATCCTCATAACACGTAGATTAACAAATAAAAACAGAATAAAATTTATTGCTATCAAATTTACATTGACAAAAATTGAATCCTTTAGTTGAAAGAAAAATATATATCAGGGAAAAGATTACTAATACTTTTACGACAATTATTTCAGTAAAATATATGATATTAATTTTGCTATATCTATATAAAAAAGAACATTTTCATACAAAATACTGTCTCGCCATCAGGGAAAGAAACCTTGCAAGGTTTTCCTCCACGTGACCACAGGGTCAGTGAATGTACAATAATTATTGGGCCTGTCTGTACTTCATCGGTCCAAAATAACATTCATAGAATTATTAACTATCAATACACAATTCAAAATTCACTGGCCATCAGGACCACTGCTAACTTTAGTGGTCCTGATTAATTTTTACTAGCTATGGAGCACAGGGCCAGCATGAATTTTGCACACTGGCCATTATTCTTCAACTCATCACCTACATATCATATCGGGAACACAGATGGTCTTCTCCACTAACAATGCTGCAGAGCATGATACAAAATCAGGTCTCAGCAACATTTGTCCAGTAGACAGCTGGTCCTTTCTAGTTAATGCAAGGGGTGGGCGATAACACTTTGTTAACCAGTATACTACAATTCAACCTTTACAATATGACATTTTGTGGTATATTTTTCGAGAAACGGTTCGCCCAATACAATCAGTAGATTCCGTGACCATGATCGCTAACATTTGTGATGTACTCAAAAATACTAAGAACATTTGAATTTCCTTCATATTATTTAAGGTTTGATAAGTTTTTTGGTCATGTAATTGCATTCATGACTCTGAAACCATACAAATAAATCATGTAGGTGAAGTCGGCACTCGCGGTAGGGATAAACAATCCAAAATGGTGGACACCGCTACAGACGCTTTTTCTAGTGTAAACAAACCAAACTGGCTGACATCGCTTCAGGCGCTATTTCTGGAGTTCCAAACTTCAAAGTGAAGTCTTAAATTTGGAAACATTTTCAACTGTAATTTCATTATCCCAGAAAGCAATGGTTTGTTGGGCTAATGTTGGTATATGGTTGGTTGGTTGGACAACAGTTAGACAACACTGGCCAAACATCATCTTAATGACTTTGGTGGCTTTGGACATGTTGGTCCAACAGTGGGCCAGTGTTTGAAAATCTCTGCCTTATTTTCCTTCTGATCTTTTATTTATTGCTAAAAGTTGACTCAACGCTGGCTCAGCGTTGTGATTAAAAGAGTTATCTCCCCTATTGTCAATGAGCATATGGCCATTTTTAGCCTAGTTTTCGCATGTAGATTTCGTTATAAGTTAAAAGAATTACACAGAAAATAAGAAAATTATCTATTTCCCTGTATTTCAACTTTGATATGGTGAATTTTACAGTGTTTTCTTCTCAAAATTGAATACCAAACGTGTCATCATGGATCGTTTCATCTGATCTTTTAAGGGTAGAGGACACTACATATCTGGGGTAAATATGCTCTGTTACTTCTGTGACCCGTGAAGATCCCAGGGTAGAATAGGCCTTCAGAAACCCATGCTTGCCATAAAACGATACTATGCTTGTCGTAAGAGGCGACTAACGGGATCAGGTGGTCAGACTCGCTGACTTGGTTGACACGTCTCATCGGTTCCCAATTGCGCAGATCGATGCTCATGTTATTGATCACTGGATTGTCTGGTCCAGACTCGATTATTTACAGACTGCCGCCATATAGCTGTAATATTGCTGAGCGCAGCGTAAAACTAAACTCACTCACTTACTCACTGTTACTTCTGTGACACAGATTTCTGAATATATTGTGAAACTATTGGTTTACATCATAATTCAAGCAGAAGAATCTGACTCATACTGTATTGAAAGACAAATGATTGAGCAAATAAACAAAATAATTGACTTTTTTCTTTAGGTAACCTGTTTTTTTACCACAGTGATGAATCTTATCATTTCATATTACTTGAATTTGTTAGCTTTACTTTATTAACACTGTGGCCTGTTGAGGTTTTGTTACATTATTTAACAATTTGTGAGGCATTAGCAATTGTGAAAAGGGTACTACATTTGCTCAACATTAGCCGAACATTAGCACAACATTAGCCACATTTCAGTACAGGATATCATAGCATTTATCTCCAAGTTTTATTAGACTTATAGAAGACAGATTCAGGAGAGTAAATGATCAGCACACACAAGATATAGAGGGGTAGGATTCCCTAGACAGAGTTCCTGTGCCTGATGACAATCTTAGTGAGTTTGATATGCATCAGGCCTACCATACAAACGGTGAACAAATCATCAAAACTGAACTCATACACACCAAAACAGAACAAAAATCACCCAAAACTGCAACAATATCCTCTTAAACCCAACAAACCCTCTGTAATGGAAAACTAATCGTTTGAAATGGAAACAAAACTCAAATATCAGCTACAACAGTGTCTGAGAATGGTCGCTGAGTGCACAAACAGCAGTCACAGCATCCAAAAACGGCAACCATAGCATCCTAAAATGGCATAAATATCATCAAAGATGGAGGCAAGGGGAGGCGAACAGACTCCAGTCATTAATGCTTTTCCTCACCATGAGTCTAATTTTGAAAATTTGATATCGGGATGTAGCGCATCAACCCCCTATTGTGTTAAGCTTTAAATCTATGTTCATACTTCCCAGTGTCAGGCTTGTGGTTCTGCACAATTGAGTCCCAACAAAATCACTATGTTGGGCCACGCAGGGGCCAGTGTCCAGTACAAAGGTCAAGGAAGAGTTTAAATACTTTTGTACTAACACAAGGCGAACAAAATCACTACATTGTGCCAAGTGTGGGCCATGGTTTAGTGTGAATTTCCTTTCGTTGGCCCAACAACGAGCCAACCTGATGGGCCAACGTGGACCCATCATCAGTTTGACAACAATGGGCCAACCAAACTGGTGATCATGGGCCAACGGTGGGCCAACATACCAAAGCTACCTGGGATCTTAAACCATGTGTTCCACTTTCACAATATATTGCAGTACATACTGCAATACGCCAACATATATCACAATATATCGCAATATGAAAATTTTGACAATACCCTTTCCTAGTCAAAACTGTATCTGGCTCGCCCGACTGGTCGAGTAGATATTTAATATTTCAAATCACCATGTATATTTCAAAAATCTTACACAGCGAGATCTATTATAATGAGTATTATACAGACTGTTATAAAGCTTCTTAAATATTTAAAAAATCCCCAAAAGCTACTCTTCAATGATAAAAATCAGAAAAATTAAAAGTTAAAGTATAATATTCACAATGAACAACAGAAAACAATTATCACATAGTTATGTGTTTAAAATAGCTTGCCCTTCTTATATGCACAATAAACTTGCTGATAACCAACATAACCTTTCAACAGCATAGTCACTGGGCTTCTCCTCCGCTTGACAAACATGCTGATGCCGTGTAGAAAATCTTGCATGAAATGCTGAGTATGCAACTTTTATCCCCAAATCAATAGAAATTTATTTGAAACCGCAGCAAGAACTGTTTCCCCAACATGAGCCAGACAGCTGAAAAAACATGCACTTGTTCAACTCCCGCTTTAAAAATTTTAAATCCTAATTTCAGATAATTTTAAACACATTTCGATCTGCCCCAGCTGTCAATTATCATAGGCTGTTCAGTTCATCGTGTCTTCATCGGACATCTTCACCAGATTCAAGGCTTTAAGAGCCTTGGCTGAGGCCATTTGCCTGCTGAAGCAGACGCCATTTAAGTCAGCTCCGAACACGATATTTAGAGGGTTTTATGCGATGCAAAAATGGGCATAAATGCTTGAACACAGAAATTAAACATCTTAATGATAAACAGGTTTTGTCAGAGTTTAAAAATAAGGGTTTCCTAAGATCCTTCAGGATTCAATGAGAATGTAGGACCCTTAATTTTGATCTTTCACACTACGGTAGAAATCAAGAATTCTTTGATTCTATGTTCAATTTTTAGCACTGAGTTCTAAAATGTCCCACTCTTAAAAATATAAAATAAACCTTATCTAACCAGTTAGTAAATTCTGGTTCCATGGATTTCAAAACTCACAGGGGAAAACCCTGATTGCTAACAGGGGCATTAAATCAAACTCACTCACTCACTCTACAATTACATTTGTAATGAAAATGAGTAAACCATGTCCAATACCGCTGACCTAAAGGAGACATGAATAATACGTAAAATAACCTATATATCAACTCACACACAAGATATGCAATCTTCTGTTGCTGTGCTGTTATACAACTTCTTATTCAGCGCTGGTGGTACTATTCAGAAATTTGACTATAATTATTCAATATTTTATAACCACCTATCTTCCATTTAAAGCCAAAAACACTGAAAGCCAATTAAGGATAACTGAACAGCTTGGGGTTTTAGAACAGTTGCCATACTGACATAGAATCCGGTCATTTTCCAATGCATATTAATCCTGAAGCAAATATTGCATATTTCAACAATATCGTGATTTGATGAAATAACCGATGACTGACCCAAGATCACTCTACCAAGCCACTCATCTATCAAATGTACTGATATATTATTTTTAATATGAAACACAAACTTTTTCTTCTCTTTTGTCAAACACTGCCCCCATCTTTACATAATCGGTAAAACATAATAACCATAATTTTAGTGGCAATGGCAATGGCAATCAACATAGTTGCCATCAGTTTATAACTTACTGTTGTCAAGGCAACAGTTATGTGTAAATGCATATTTATTAGTTACAACTGTTTAGAGGTTCGATCAGCAATATTCCAGCTATGGGGCTCGAATAAGTGAGTCCTGGCCCAACAATTCAGGGACCAATGCAACCTATGCAGTTGGGATGCCATGATGTGTGTCAACCAAGTCAACGAATATGACCGCCCGACCCAAACAGGTTACAGAATGCCAATTTGATATAACAGTGCATCAATAATAAAGACAATAATTTGATCGGCATGAGTGAGTGAGTGAATGAATGACTTTAGTTTTACATGACACTCAGCAGTATTCCAGCTATATGGTCTGCAAATAATTGAGTCAGGACCAGACAATTCAGTGATCAACAGCACAAACACTGACCTGAGCAATTGGGAATCAATGACGACAGTTACTGAAGACCATTGATTGCCAGGGGTCTGATCAGCTTAGGTTCAAGGCCAACAATTACAGGGATCTGACTATTATCGCTACTCCAAGATGACCCCTACTGACCCGATACAACTGGATCCCAGACAAGACGGGTCAGACAAAATCCCAACCGACAAAATCCCATTGGATAAAATATCTGCAAAATCCCAAGAGTGTCAAAAATGACATACAATATATTTTGATCAATACCTTTAGTTTTCCTCAAAAATTAGCAGTATTGATCATAATTCATAATTCATCATTATGCAATTTTCCTTGTATTTTCCTTCCTGCTACTACTTTCAACTGTAACCTTCTTCTTCAACCGTGTACAAAAATCTGTCGTATGCTTTTTTAAATCCTCCCTAGTTGCTCTTCTGATAAAAGTTGTCATTATCACAGACATATATACAATTTATCAATGCATCCAGTGGCCTGTTACTAAAATATGCTAATCAGCTTATCTCACTGCCTGTGTCACAATATCATGATAACTTACTCATGGGGGTCTTGGTAAAAAGGCTGCCAATAACGCATCAAAATAAGATTTTGTCCCATGTGGGACATTTTGGAGTGGGATGTTGTCCTATCAGATTTTGCCTGGTTGGGATTTTGTCCGTCCCCTGACTCGAGCTCAGACCAGACAGTGTCCTTAATCCAGGATTGATTTCTAAAAAAAGCCGTGCATTGGCACATAAACTGTATACTCCCAAGGGAGTTGAGATAACACAACGTAATGTTGAGATTGACAGCCAATGCTGGAGGAAAAAAATTCCTGTGCCTTCAGCCAGCACATATTACACGAATATGTGCTATATAAATATCCCATGATAAAAAATTGCAAATATTTCGCGATTCAGGGACCTATATTGCGATATGTATTGCGATATATTGGGAATTTAAGTGTATGACAGTGAGTGACGCTAACTACACAAGTCAATACTATCTTCTACATTATAAGTCCCTAAGCATTCATCTTATAGCTCTTAAAACAACCATTTCAAAATTAAGTTGCATAGTCATGAATTATTTTTTTCTTTTGTTATACAATTTATAGCATTACAGCATGCCACTGAGCAATAACAGAAAACAGATGCGAATGAAAGTATGCAGAGAATTTACTATATACCATAAATATAATCGCTTAAACAGCATGTACGTTCTTTACCCAATGTACAGGTTCTCAGATATGATACTGCAATGAGTATTGTTTGAAAACATACTGCGAAAGACTGGTAACATGGAGCAGACCCATATGTGAGATCTAGCTGCAGGACTTAGCAAGATGTTTCAGTGCACACTTTTCCGTCCCTCCTTTCTAGGAGTTTCGGGTATACAGTGAAATCCCGATGAATTGAATCGCTGGGGACCCAGTAATGAATTCGACATATCGATGTATCTGAGACATAGATATGTCTATAAGGGTAGAAAACAAGAAGATCGTACATGTAATGGTCAAGAGCTGCATTCCGTATAGTCCCTAATTTGCCTTTTAAACTCAGCCATAAATGGCAGAAAGGTGTGAGATAAGCTTGTTTGTTAACTGGATCAGTTAACTAAAAAGTTAACTTCTCATTGACAGACTTTTGGCTTAGGTATAAAAGATTGCTGTCGTTTGAATCTCAAGGGGCCAAATTTCCTTCTAGAGTCATCGTGTGTATTTGTGAGACGAATTCATTAAACTGCAAATCAAATGATGATAACAGGGAACCGTTGGGACCGACATGTACTTCGAGTTATGCATAATATTCGAGACGCCAGCATTTGACACATCAGGATATCAGAGCATTATCAATAAGTCTGGATGTGGATGTTTTTTCTGCATCAACCAGTGTAACATTAACACATCTGTTTTTGTTGTGCAGATAATCTTTCAGCTGTGACTACATTTAAGTGTTATTTAGATGTAAGTATTATATAGTATGGTTTCAGCAATATTCTGTCATGGCTGGAACACTAGACATGGGCTTCACAGGTCTTTGGCATGCCAAGCGAGCACTATAGTACGTTTGGCTCAAAAGTGGACCAATGAATTGCAGTCTAGCTTGATAACTAAAAAACTTAACATACTCAATGAAATGCTGATTATAATCAGAACATCATACCAACTATGTGAGTTTTTTGCAGAATAATTTTCTTAAAAATAAAACAGCTGTTGAACAAAATAATATTAACATATTGAAACAGTTCACAACTTGTTACGAGGGAGGAGTGTACAGAAAGAGACTGCCAGGTGTGCGAGAAAGCATGGAGACAGCACAACACAGGTTAATGAATAAATAACTTTCATGGCACTTGTGCACATGCTTCTTGAACACCTGGCTGTGCCTTTCTCTGCACTTCTCCCTCGTAATAAACAGTGAACTGTGTCAATAATTTAATGATAGTTTGTCAAACAACTTTTTTGTAGGATGTTCTAATTATGATCAGCATTTCACTGAGTATGTTGTGCTGATTAGTTTTTGAGTAATACTGCAATTCATCGGTCCGTTTTTGAACCAAACTGACTACAACTGCTTGGTTATCCCATTGTTGCTATGGTGTCTTGAGTCTTATTTTTTTTTTATCATTTTATTATTTTTACTATTTATTTGTTGATATGAAATGTGTGACTCAGTACTAAAGAGTGAGTGTATGAGTGAGTACAGTTTCATGCAGTCTTTAGCAATCTTACAGTTAGAGCAATATCGCAGTGGGGGACACCAGAAATGGGCTTCACACATTGTACCCAATATGGGCAATCGAACCTGGGTCTCCAGTGTGATGAGCAAATGCTTTACCACTAGGCTACCCCACCCCCAATAACAAATAAAATCATATACTTATTCTTTCAAGAAATTGTCCACAGTTTTTCATTTTGGATGAGGACAGTGTTGGTACTAGCCTGGGGGAATCACTATCACTGAATTTAACATTGCAAATACAGTCGAGTTATGCTATGAATGGTAGATAGACAGACCCTATCACCTGAGGGAAATAGGATGACACTAATTATTGTTGATGGTTGATCACTTATGATAATCCAATCACCATTCATGACTTTATTTCGAGTCTCAATGCTCCAGGTACTATGGTGTTTGTTGGAACAGTTTTTAAATATTATATTTTACATGTTTGTATGCCTTTAAAAGTGATTTTATTTTGCCTTCTTAGTCTCTTGTAATTCCTATGGAATGGCTTGTACATATTTAATGGCATTTTTAACTCTTTCTATTACAGAATTTGTATGTATGACATGAGTCTCTAATAAATAACCTGTCTGTCTGTGTGCCCAATTCTAGTCTTAATGTTCTAGGAAGTAAAGGGGCAGATACAGCCTCTTGAGTAAGGGGGAGGGGGTGCACACTATTGAGAAAAGGAGGGTAGGACACTTTATTTTCACCTGAGTTTCAATGGTCATATAACAAAATTTCTGGACATCCACTCTGGACCCACCTACTACCTGGGCTGAGACTCGTCAAAGGGCTCTAGAACCTTGATTCCTATTCTTAAAAATTATTTCCTTTATTAAACAGAAACATTTCCAGAATGAGTACTTTGTTTGTTTAAAGAAAAACAAAAACAGGGCTTGACATTCACCCAAATTCCCGAACAAGACCACAGGGCCAGAAATTTTTAAAAGTCATTACAGATTCTTACTGGTCCTGTTAAGGAGTCAGATTCAAATTTACTCTTGCTTTGTAGAATTTTATCTTAAAAGTGACAAAGGACTGTAAGTCCCTCCTCATAAGACTAATCAATCAGAATAACATTTTTCAGAAAACAGTTTTGAATATCTATGAGACCGTCAAGATAGCACCTATCAAACTTGCAATCTGTCAGGATTTACTAGACCCCAGCCAGTGGGATAGCGTGAACGTCAAGCCCTGTCATATCACTTAATATTAACAAGAAAGTACTGAACAGAAAACCTTGTCTGCTTGTAACAAAATGAAATAACAAGTTTATATATCGCTAAACATTTGACAATCATATAAAACATAGTAACATGATTATGCAGTTACATACTGAATTGTAAAACCCATTTGAATGCTTCAAAATTAACATGTTGATTTCACGTGGCAATCTAAAATTATGTTTACATTTTCATGTGGTGAACCTAAATGTTATCATTAAACATGCACAAACACTTTCCTTCTTGAGTGAGTGAGTGAGTGAGTGAGTGAGTGAGTGAGTGAGTGAGTGAGTGAGTGAGTGAGTGAGTGAGTGAGTGAGTGAGTGACCATGGTTTTGCACTCCTTTCAGAAATAATCCAGCAAGGTCAACAGACACCTTGGCAACATTTCAGCCAAAGTTCTAACTTTACAACCCAATTACATTTTTAAAAACCTCTCGACAAAGGACAGAAAAATAACTAGATTAATTATCACAGTTAGAGAATTAACACTTGCTAGTAACTTTTAAAATTAGATAAATAGTACAGATAACACAGATCACCAGCAACTGAAGTTAGATCACCATACTAGGGTCCACAGGATAGTAACTTCCCAATTTTGGCTATCTGTCATACTGCTGCTCACACACCATCTCAGTTAGTGATTGTTTACGCTTAGCCTTAACATAAAATCAAATCAATGCTGAATTTTAAAATATTTGGTAACCTTAATTTAGCTTGAATGTTTGAGACACAGCGGCTGAATTGGAGCAGCAGAACTTCATAAGGAAACCCCTGAAACTTGAGATTTTGGAGCATCCAACTCAATTTTTTCAAAATACATTAAAACTTAAATAATTGGAAAGGAAATTTCTCTGACATTAATGAATTATGAACATTAACAGCAAATAATACTTGGATATCAATGAATTTAATCACATTATAACAGAAAGAGTCAAATTTAAATTCTTTCAAAACTAACTGCTCATTGTACCGCTGACATTTCTTTCAAATAACCTGAGCTTAGGTTAAAACATTGATACACTACCTCCTCCTCCCTGATAAAGGAACCCAAAACAGTCAGGATTCTTTTTCATGATTTTAAAGTGCACTTTAAAAATATTATGAGGAAACGTCTGCAATGCTAGAGAAAACAGCGAAATACACTTTAATTTTCATGCAACTCAGTTTGCCAGTTGTGCTAGAAATTTTGAAACCGAAAATATTTCTGTCCCAATTTAAAAGACGATTTCTGTGACTACATAAAATTGATCAGTGCCCAGACTAGATCTAATTAAGTATGAAATCCTTGTGGCCAAGGTAATTAATTAATCACAGGGCTTGCATGAAGGGTTGGTGGGGAGATGGTCTGCCATGGTTTACAAGCACCAGTGAGAGCAATTAAGGGTCACATGTGTAATTTACAAGCAGTCAAATGATAATTACATAATCTGTCTAGACGTCTAAGAATGTGTGGATAGCCAACACTGGCCAAGTGACCTCTCTCTCTTCACCCCTCCCTGACCTCCCCCCACATGTTCCTCAACCATAAACCCCAAAGTCAAAGAGAGGAGGCCTTTAAAACTAGAATATCACTACACACTGACTTTCAAATACTTAAAAATGTCACTAATTTCTTTAGAATTAAGCAAGTATGAAAAGTGATTTCCCAATGCCCTTCTCAATATTGACTAAATGATCACTCTTAAAAGTGAACAGATGTTATCTTTAACATATAATTCAGTTTTCAAGATGACACAAAATGGTGACAAAATCCCATCTGTTGGTTTGCGACAAATTCACCAATTTCAAAGAAAATTTTGATCTGCTTTTAATGCAACTAAATGATTTGATAAAAAGAGAGGATATTCAACTGAATAAGTGCAAAATTCATTGTGTATCTCTCTATTGTATTCACTACTGCTTCAAAATTGTGTGCATTATCAAATGCAATCTGGAAGCAAAATTAATACGAAACAAATAACTGGTATAATGTGTTGTGTATTCTTGAAAGGCACTATAAACCACAGAGACTGACAAACAAGTGAAACATATCAAAGACATATATCATACACTGAGAATATCATTTCAAATGATCCTTGGTCATTCAGTAACAATTTCATGAAGAAATTAATTCAAATCCATATCTAGTCAATCCTTGTTAATATTTACATCATTCCTACAAACCAAAAATACTTCAGTATCTCAAGTTTAAAATCCTGGGCCTCAGCTCCTAACGAGCCATAAACGTTTCAACAAACCCTCGGCTCTTCATAACTGACATAAAAAATGACACAGAGACTAAATAGAATGTCTGGATTTCACGTTTTTTACCTTGATCAATATTAATTGAAATAAATATTTTGAAGTACAAAAAAAATCCCATATTTGTGATATTGTTAAAGATAGAATCCTGATATATCTACAAAAGATAAACAATTCTGTTCCTTACCAGAAAACAGCAGAAATGGAAGATATCTCCACGATGCGCAAAAGGAACAAGATTGCATAAATTATTTACCCCTTCTTATAAACTAAATCACAGAAATAATTTTTAATAAACCAAGGCAAATAAAATCAAACATATTCTTAAAACCTAACTTTATAATCTGAAAATATATACAAAATATTAATTCTACTATGCAAATTAGAAAATCGAGACACCGCCTTTTCTTAAACGAACGACAAAATTATCTCGAAACAAAGCACCAGTAAGTCGTCTAGACACTATAATGTGCCGGTCACTGAAATTTTCACCTGAAAAATATACTTTTTTAAATTTCACCTAAGTCCTTATTAGTATCATAGGAAAAAATATGAGATTTGTAAAAATATTTCAAAATAAGAACAGCTCTGTAGATGGAAGTACCTATATACTTGCACATACATTATCAGGGCAAGAATATATTAGTCCAAGCAGTTTGAATTATTCTGCCTCCGTCTGAGACTATCGTCACCGATAGCCATGGTGAGTATTTGCTACAATTTTATAAACCTACTGAATTATTTCATCCTGGTGTTGACATCCACTAAACCTTTCATATCGAACTACCTTAAATATCATTATGATAAACACTCTCAAGCAAATCAGAAAGGTTCTGTCGCTGAGTCTGCTGAGGATGGTCAAATTTTCTAACTGCAGACGGAGTGGTAATATTTTTGTGTTCCTCAAACCTTTGTCATTAGTAATGATAATTAATCAACACTTACATTTATAGGTAGAAGGCTAAGGAAGGATTTAAATCAAGAAAATGCTTCATAAAAAAAAAAAAATCAACACCATCATTTGGCTTACTGATTAAAAAATAATAAAACACACATGTTAAAATTGACAAAATATTATTTCTAGATACTAATGATTGCTAATTAAAACAGTTTAATAGACATTTTATTACAAACAGACAGTACAAAATAATTAATTATGTGAATATTTTCCTTAATTATCCACCAGGTAGTCATTAATGGTGCTGTAAATCAAAGCCATGTTTCAGAAATCAACAAAAATTATGCTGCTGGAAACAGACTATAGATGTTTTGTTGTTGCAAAAAAAAAGTGAATGAATGAATGAATGAATGGATGAATGAATGAATGAAGAAGCAGCATGGGAGACTGTCGGGGCAGGACAGGTCTGAAAATCTCCACCGTGGCTTCCTTTACCACTGAACGAGACACAACATCAAAACAAACTCACCTAACTGTGCTTCCTACAGGCCGAAATCTGTGTAATATAGGGCCTCCCGGTGATACAGCACACTAGCCCATGACGTGTGAACTATACCACCACAAATAGAACAGGACCTTTTTTGCTGAAACAGTGGTGAACCCAACTTTCCACTTTTACCGCTGTTGTTGTGCTTTGAGCAATACCGGCCACTGGTCAGAGTGTTGTGGTAAGGATAGAAGATTTTAGACTAGGCTGTCGACCCAGACAAGGTTTGACCTACTTTCTGCATGAGGAGGGTCTACATTCTAAAGCTTGGATAGACTGGCTCTCTGTACTACGATCACAGACGCTCTTATATCATGATGTCATCAGGGTCCTGGATGGTCAAGACTCCCCACGGTCAGCAAGCACCACCATCACATCAGACCAGTCTACTAACTCAGCCAGCGGTCTGCTTAGCGACCAAAATAGCCACTTTGTATCTCAAGGCCACAGGTTGTCTGGCTTTCACGGACAACTGGTCGTCTGGTTTTCGTGGGCAGTCTGTCCAATCATTAGACTATGGCTGGAGGCTGTCTGTTTGTAGTTCACACCTACTGAATATTCTGGACAGCCCCCCTCCCCCCAACCTGAAGCTACTTTGTGGGTGAATTTGTTATTGATGAAATATTGAGAGGGCATTACACAAGCAGCATAGGAATATATGGACTGGTTCAATCTCACTGTCTGAAGTCGGATTGAGCAACTGACGAATACTTAATTTGGGATATAATCAAATTTAGTGTTTCGTGAAGTCATATGGGAACTTTTTTTTGTTTATCTTTAAACATGCTGCACTCATGAAAATGTTTGTCGGAACAATCATTTATCAATTACGGATATTCCTTTTCATAAATATTACTACATAAGTGATTCTATGATTGGATAATAGTTAATTTACTTGGGACTCCATTATTTTCATTTTAACACATTGCATAGACATGAGGGAAAACATTTTTTGTCCATCATCAGCAAGACTACATTATCACTTTTTATGATTCTGATCTTAAAATTGCTTTTCATGTAAATATTCAATATTTTTCAGAATTCATAAATTTTCTTTGATATTTAAATGGAAAAGTATTGCACTTTTTGTATATAAACATGTCAACATTAACATGTGTAAAATTTCTCATGGAAGAGTGAGGAGAGAGGGAGGCAGAGAGAGTGGAGGACAGAGAGAGAGAGGTAGGGGCAGGGAGGAAGGCGAGTAAGCGAGTGTGTTTAGTTTTACACCGCACTCAGCAATATTCCAGTTATATGGCGGTGGTCTGTAAATAATCGAGTCTGGACCAGACAATCCAGTGATCAACAACATGAGCATCGATCTGCACAATTGGGAACCAATGACAACGACGAAGACCTTTTATACTCCGGCACCTTCACATGTCCAGGGAAGAAGGAGAGGTGCATGCATGTTATGTGTGTCTGTGTGTGTGCATGTTCGGTGAGAGGGTGTGGATGGATATTGACACGGATGGATACTTGGAGGTGTGGGTTTGGACAGGTTACTTTTGTGGATGGGTTTATGTAAGCTTGCACGTCAGTTTATCATGTGATAATACGTATGCAAGTAGCTGTGTATATAAGCAAGTGGATTTCTTGTATCTTGTGATTTGTGATGGTGATTTCAAGGTATCTAGGTATATGGCTGTATTTGTGGGTGTGTTGGTGGGTGGTTGTGTAGGCCGACATGGTTTCAGCTGCATGCTGGCATCCATAATATACTGGTTTCTACTACAAGCTGGCAACTCTTAGGAGGAGAATCATATAGCCTATACAGCAATCTGAAGGCTTATAGCTATCATGGAATTTATAGAGGACCTGGACTGGCTGGTGGTTGCACTATTTTGTTTAGCATAGTTAGCCTGTAATTATTCATATGTTTCCACATCAGTGTATTTTCTAATGTTCTCTGCACATGCGACAGTCATCAATGTCTTGTATAATGGTCTTCATAAGTGGATAAAGGACTGATGGATTGACAGTAATGGTTTGGTTTAATTTTCAATATCATAGAAACCTGTAAAGGTATAGGATAGATTAGTTTTCAGTATTAGTATTACAGAGAATTTTCATATTGCGATATATTGCAATGCAAAAGCATATATTGCAATATGTATTGCAATAAATTGCCAGAATTTTTTTCAACAATTTCACATCAACATAGTGGTCTTGACATTTTAGACAGCAACTTGGCGAGCACATCAGAGATCAGTGGTCATTAATGAGTAGATTATTATATTTAAAACACTCAGATCCAAAACATTGCAAAACACTTGAACAAAACTTATGAACACAACTTCAAACTGAACGTAACTGGACTCCCAGTGTGAAATATGGAAATACGAATGTTATGAAGTTTCCTAATGCATGTCAAAATGCCGGTTTTCGATCAGCGTATCGCAATACATATCATTTTCATGTTTGAACCAGTAAATACCAGTAAACCGGTTATACTGTGGAGCCCTACCAGTAACCCATGCTTGTCACAAGAGGCAGCTTAAGGGATCAGGGGATGAGCCTCACTGACATGGTTGACAGATGTCATCGTGTTCCAAATACCTAAATCGATGCTCATGATGTCAATCACTGGACTGTTCGGTCCAGACTCACTTATTTACAGACAGCTACCATATAGCCAGAATATTGCTGGGTGTGGTGTTAAACAACAAAAATAAACAAAACAAACTATTTGCATCAGTTGTCAAAAGCAGATAACAAGCGATCTATGCTCATACTGTTGGTCACTGCATTAGAGTAAAATATTATACTGGAAGAATAGGTCGTACAGGACAGGACCAACTTGTTTTCTCCAGGGACGAGTGAAATAACGACTCTTATCTCTTACCTCACGGTACTCTGCACAGTAGGATTCTTTATCTCGAATAACACTGAATAGCGCATGATGCACAGAAATTAACAATGTTTTGCGAATGCAATCGATATAAGGGAGATAACTCTAAATTTGTTTAGAGTGCAAAATCTAGTAAGAACAAGATTTGCCTCGCATGCCAATTCATAAATTTTGACAAAACGTTCAAATGTAGTCCCTGTCAATATTAAGACGGGAAATTACACCACAGCGACTTTACATAGGTAATACAGATGGGAAAGACAGCAAGATGCAATTTCACTGCTCTGCGTGCGTGCATGTGCATATATCAGTTTTAAGTTCAGAATGAGTAAAACCACAGCTGTTCAGTGTATTTCCGACATTTAATGATATTGATGATATTTTTTCTTGAATAGGCAATTATATTACAGGTTCTAATAACAGGCATCATTAATCACAAAACAGTTCCACATCTGTCAATAAAACATCAAAAATATATTTCCACTTCAGCTATTTAACTTTTTAAAATATTGAAACTATTTTGCATAAGCCACATTTGTTGCCATATGCTAATTAAAAGGTCTTCCGTAATTAGTAAAACACTTAGTGTTAGAATGTTCCATTTTTCCAATAATGGGATGGTTTCTTGTATAAGAACTAATGAACATAATCAAATATTTATTCCAAACTCTGAAAATTAATTTCCCCCTCTTAAACATTCATAACAATTTTATACATGTAATAAGTGTGTAAGTTTAAAGGTTTATTGGGGGAAAATTGATTAACCGTGAAACATGTTTATCGTCAATCTGCTATTAATATGATAAATGTATCTAACAATGATCAGAAACACATCTGTATATGTTAGGATGTATGCAGGGGGAGTTAAAGATTTATATTTCTCTTCAAGAATCTTCTAATCTTTAATTGTTATCAGTAATAATTATATACAGTGTCATATAAACTTCAATTTTATAGCATGATTTCAGAAAACTCTTGAACTATCGTAAGACATTAACGAGGTAATTAACTTTCAGTTTTCATGAAATTTGCCTTTTATATACTGTGCATGTACTTTTGATGCATAACAATTAATAATATAAATTAGTCTATCACAGCTACACAATCCACAATAAAGCGAAAAGTAAGAACATTCTGTAGCTAGATATGCATGAATGAATACTGTTTTGAATTTCATTACACTCACCTAAGTTCTCATAATGTATACTGAAATATATTTTAGAAGGCTGAACTGAATGACAGCAAAAAGACCCTTTACATAAAGATGGGTGCTGAGGTGGAAACAGTTACCATGGAACCCAATTCTGTTATCTATGTACTTTCTCATGAAAGGGGAGGTAAAACACCAAGCCTTAATTTGAAACAGTGAGTGAGTTTAGTTTTACGCCACACTCAGCAATATTCCAGTTATATGGCAGCAGTCTGTAAATAATCGAGTCTGGACCAGACAGTGACTAACAACATGAGCATCGATCTGTGCAATTGGAAACTGATGACATGTCAACTAAGTCAGCGAGCCTGACCACCCGATCAAGTTTGTCGCCTCTTACGACAAGCATAGTTGCCTTTTATGGCAAGCATGGGGTGCTGAAGGCCTATTCAGGGTCTTATTTGAAACAACTAAGTGAGTAAATAAGCCAACTTTTAGACCAAGCTCAACAACATTCCAGCTATATGGCAGCATTTTTTTAATGCAAATACTTGAGTCTGATCCAGACAACCCAATGATCAACAGCACAAGCATCGATGGGAACCGATGGGTTTGATTTCAGCATTTAGAAATTGCACCAATGCAACTTGAAACTGCTAAAGTAACTTCATATGTATATCAGCTTGCACCCTGAGCATGTAAATACTTTGTATTCAAAGAACAGAGATTTCAGCTGGAAAGATACTGATCACCCTGTGCAATGACTGAAGAACTTACACTTCACGAAATTTTATGAAATACTGGGTTCGTACAGAATTTGAAGACCAAAATGAAACCTAGTGAAAAAAATAACAAACAAGACTTCTAAGCACTGTTAGATTTGATCTGAAATTCTGATTTCAGACTGTGTCGGTTTATCTATGGTAGTGCACGAAGGTTTCTAAATGTGTTAACAAGGGAAGTGACTCCAATCTTGTATTACATCAGACACATGCACAAAGAACAAACAACTGCTACAAGTGCAGCAAAATTCAAGGCTTTTTCCAAAGCTTATCAGTCATTTTCCATGCTTTTAAAGGCAAAACTTGATTTTTCAGGCTTTTCAAGGCCAAATGCCTGAATTCCAGCTTTTTCAAGATTGTACAAACCCTGACGAAATATGACCAATCTTATCAGTCCCAGATTTCTTTTGTTATAATGTTCTAAACTATCATTACCTACCAAAACTCTTTGATACAAGACTCTATGTTGGGGACCGGGTGCAACCTGATTTGGTCCGGTAAAAGAAGGTTATAACCTAAGATTGCACTGGGTGCAATTTACAGTGCCCTGGCGGCACACCTACGATTATGCAAATAATATCTGAGAGATCTGGCTTTGATCAGACTCTATGTTGGGCAGCAGGTGCAACCTGATTTGGTCCGGTAAAAGAAGGTTATAACCTAAGATTACACAGTGGGTGCAATTTACACGGTGCCCTGGTGGGATGCCTACGCTTATGCAAGTAATATCTGAGAGATCTGGCTTTGATCAGACTCTATGTTGGGCAGCAAGTGCAACCTGATTTGGTCCGGTAAAAGAAGGTTATAACCTAAGATTGCACTGGGTGCAATTTACACAGTGCCCTGGTGGCACACCTACGATTATGCAAGTAATATCTGAGAGATCTGGCTTTGAATAATCACAGCTTCTGAGTTAGCTAGTCCACGCTTCTTTAACGAAGCTGAACTGTTCAGGCTGTCATGCTACCATCAGTCCCTCCTTCATTCTGCAATTCTGCAGTTGCAGAAAAAATCGCAGAATTTACCTTTCCATGCAGAAAAACGTCGGAAAACGCCTTTTCAAACAGAATCCATGCAGAATTTGCCACTTTTTTGCCCCAGAGTTTGCTTATTTTAAAAACTGAGTCAAAAGTGACTGACAGCAGAAATGAAAAGTAGAGTTAACGTCAAAAATAGGATCGGTTACACATAAAACGAACTGACACATTTACTGTGACAAAATACTTTATTAGTAACAAGTTTTAGGCATCTTTCAGTTAACATTAGATGAATTTGACATTGCAATTACGTTCTCAATTATTGTTGTTGTTTGCATGAAACTAGAAGTTGTTCGTCTGTATCAAAGTTACGAATGAGAGAAGAGAAATAACTTTCAGGAAGTGTATAATTCTCAAACACAGAAAAAGGCTTTGTCATCACACTTACTCAAGATGTGATGTGTACTTTCAACATAACTTTATATCTGTGTTTCAAAATCAAACTATGAAGGTCTGTATAATGTTTTGCAGAGTATTGAAAAATAGGGTGCAGAATTTGGTTAAATTTGTGAATTGTCAAAAATTTGCCATGGAATCCAGGAGGGACTGTACCATACAGGAAATCCAGTCCCCAATTTTAACATTTGCGTGATGTGTACTGATTTACTTTAAACAATGAATGTATAGTCGTAATGTTTAACTGAATTTTCAAAAGGCATGGGCACACTCACTTTCACAAGGGTATACCTACATTATATGTTTGGTGCTCTGTGGCGGCCATTGAAAAAATTGCATTTCTATACCTGAGACTGATTGACTGACTGACTGATCAATTAATCAATTTGATTTATGACAGGCATGAAACACATTGGGGAGTTGGCAAACAACAAACAAACAAACAAAACTTAGACAATTATTTAATGAGTGCATGTGTTTTGGTCTGAACTAGCTTGAAGTAACAGAAACTAAATGAGTTTTCTAGTCAGGGCACATCTGACTCAAAATACCTACATTATATGCTTGGTGATTTGCTGGTAGCCCATATACAAAAACAAACAAACAAAACTTACGCAACCATTTAATGAGTGCATGTGATTTGGCTTCCTCAAGACTAACAGAAACGAAACATTTTTTCTAGTCAGGCCAAATTCAGCTCAAAATATTGTCATGATTCTAAATCTGTAATTGAAGATAAAGTTCACCATTCCAAGAAGTACTATATAACACCCTGGGTTTGATTTAAGAGAGGTTAACCTACTTGCACCAGTTGCAACATAAGATAAAGACCAAATTTGAGTTGCAATGTAGTGGTCAAAAACGTCAGAGGTTTTTGTGCACATAAACATATTTCCATGATGTAGTACCTATAAAACCACATCAACCTAGAGACACAGCTGATCCCTGTTTACAAGAGCTGTCATAGCCGAGATGTGTCTGTGAACACCAACCAATGTTTCGGTATCATAGTTATTCAAAGTTTAGAAGAAAAATGAACTGACATATTTATGCTCAGAATTTTAGATTTATTGCTGATTTATTTCTCACGAACTGACTTGCACCTTGAGCAAGTTCGGCTAATAACTAGGCTGCACTTTCTAATAGTGGGTTGCACCAGCGCAAGTAAAAAAGAACTAAATCACTGCTTCAAAACAAAGGCAATTGGATAGATACTATTTCTCTGTGAAAACGCTTTCCTCACAACAATCAGTATATACAAAATTTAATCGCATCATTGCAACTTTGCATAAAATACAATTAATATAATTGATTTCGTCACCACACTAGAGACAAAATCAATAAGTGAGACACATTTGCACCTTCTGACCTTTCAAACTAGTTTCAGCATCAATAAGTCAGGACATAACGCCATGCATTTTGGTACAGCTTGACCTACACTTCTGTAGAAGGCAACTGTTGGGTAGGCTAGTGGTTAAAGCTCTCGCTTGTCACGCCAAAGAACCAGGATCAATTCCACATGGGTATTATGTACATAGCCCCCACCCTGACATTGCTGGAATATTGCTGAAAGTGACGTATAAGTCATTCGCTTCCAATTCGTAGGTTTCAAACTACTTGTGGCAGAAATAGAGGATATCATATGAGTGGTATATATAGGATATCGTATGAGTGACCATGTGATATGAAGTTTATGATATGAGTGCCAAAATGTTGGTATTTTCCGAATGAGAGAAAGGGGTATGCCAATATTTAGGCATGAGTATCGTAAACACGAATATAATATTCTTTTTATTACCAAAGTAGCCAAATTGAGGAAAATAAACCAAAATCTTCTTTCAAACATTGGCTGGCTACCTGCCGTCGCCACAAGATGAACGCAAGATCATGGAGAAAATGTGACATCATACTTTGTAATGACATCACCATGACAAAGTGACAATTAGCCCCAGGGCAATATTTCCTGATATTTTCACAATTGTGGGTAATAAATTGAGTTTATATCCAGGTGTGTGGTACAAGATTTCATTTCGACAGAAACAACGGCCCAGACTAGGTTACTTACTGACCACTGTCCATGGCTGGCATATTGGTACATGTGGTGTAAAACAACAGCACTATTTTGGCAAACAGTCGCTAACAAAGTAATGCTAGAAATACAAAGAAAATGATTTTTGACAATTATTTGATAATGGTTGGCATTTCAGATTCAAAACTCATATATTATCATTCTTACCACCTCGTCCTAACCACGACGAGTATGAGGAACGATGATGAGTATGAGGAACCACGATGAGTATGAGGAACCACAATGCACCACTCCCTAATAATAATGTGTGAAATATCGAAAAAAATTGAAAAAATTCCATGGTAGAAATAATTCTAAGAAACAAACCATACTGTGACCCACCTGGCAGGCAGACAGGGTGACAGCGTTCATGTAGTGCAGGGCAGTGCATGTCAGAAACCACATCAAGAGTCAGGATCACTTCTGGTTGAGGACTTTAGTGGGATTACAAGAGGTGCAACTCAGCTGACTTTATTCTTTCGCCACACTTTTGGGACTATTCTTGCAAAGGACATACACAAGGTCCTTAACGTCTCAAAGCGTGAAGGTGGTATTATTGTGAGCAATAAAATTCTTACAGTTACCCCAGATCAGCTCAATGGTATTGGGCTCACTCTGCCATACTGGCGTACAAACTCTGTGGCCTTGTTTTACAGCTAGTTCATCAGTGATTATACTCATCCTACAGAGGTTACTTGTCTTATCTTCCTACAAACCTCTGTTCCAATAAAGGTCTTTCATGGTGCAAGTGTTCAGGATTTGTGATTGGTTGCAATCAGATTTAGTTGTGCAATAAACAACATTGTTTAAAAAAAATCATTCGCTAGGTTTCGGTAATTTTCACAGTGCTTCAGGAAAACTAGAACCTCTTCCCCTTCATGATGTGCACCATTACTTCAAGACAGAACACAGTCATGTAATGGCAGATTAAAAGCATCTCCATTGCCTCTCAATGACAACAGACAAGCTAGTTCTTACATGTCTTCGGTGTCACATCAACACTAGAACCTGGCAGAAGACGGATATTTGTGGCCCCATATTTGCTTGCATTAGTCAAATCAATGTAAAGCATGTTCTGATTGGACAGAAAGAAGAGAGATAATTTGTGTTTCCATATTTCGCTGTTAGGGGATTTTACAAGAACCAGGAAATATGGCCGTATTAGAACAGAGGTTCGTAGGAAGATGTGACAACTAACCTCTGTGGGAAGAGAACGGTCAGTGAGTGATGTACTGGATTGGCTTTTCGTACTGGCATTTTTTTTATTCATGAGCTGGGACCTTGTTTCAGACTGCCTGTAAGGCATGCAACCACGTTACAAGAAGTGAGAAAATCCTGCAACTGAGCTTTTAGATTGCTCATGGTTTGATGATCCTCGGGACATGTAGGTTATGGAAACCGATGCTATCCAAAATGATAACTTTTGGTTTGTCCACCTGCAGTAAAAGCTGATACTCGAACCAATCCAAATATGCCTGCCACTATGGCAGTCACCATCAGATTTCTTGGCCTCAAAAACACAACCCCCAATTGGTCCTTTGCTACGGGTACCAGCATGCAAGATGATCAGGCGGCTACTCTTACCTGATGGTAACACTGGCGCCTTAGAATAGTCTGAAAGAAGTATCTGATCACTTGAGAGATTTTTATTACACCAGGTTTCATCAAGGTATATAATTTGAAACCCTAAATTGCAATATTCTTCAACTGTTCTGAGATGAACTGATCGCATGGACAGGATTGAGTACTTTTCTCTAAACACAGCCCTGTTACCTGAACCCCAAGTCTACCAGAGATATAATAACAGTTGTTTGGGGGACATTTATTGTATCTTTGATCTTATCTTCTATTTTAGCATGTCAGTGGGATTTTGTATTTATACAGTTCATTGACTACATGGTGTATAACACTCGTATCAAAGCTATCCAGTTTGTTTTTCCTACCTGTTTTCGATTTTGACACGACCCCTGAGGTAACCAATTTGTTGACAACATTGCAAACTTGAAACATGTCAAATTAAAGGGTTTGACACATTCTACAGTAAACCTGTCACAGCTGACAAGTGGTCTCCCCCATTGTTTCTCCAGTATGAAATACTGGTACAAATTTTAAAAATTAATTGTTCTGCACATGTATCAAGTTGCATGTTGCCAGTTGGTTCATTACTCATACACTTAGAGAAACATCTATGGGTGACCTCAGTTTTTAGTAATTCTTATAATGCCAAATAGTTTTCAGCGATTTTTTTACACTCAACGTGGAAGTCACGTGACTACTACGACAAACTCCAGACAGTGACTACGGTTATAATAGCATCTGTATACATAGACATCGCTTAAAATTTCCTAAAGCTGCTGTAGAGTATGGGGGCCACAATGCATTATCATGCATAAGCTAGTTTTATAATGAACTCAAGGAATAATAGACCTGCTGGGTTTTAAATGATTCTTGTGCACTTTTTGTACTCAAAGATCTGTAATTAATACACTAAATGTGATTTTTATTGCATAAAATAGGCAAATATGCACCTTATCTGGAGCTTTGTAACCATGAATGAAGTTGAACTAACAAGCTCCTCATAGTGACAGCCCATTCATGGTGCTCAGGGCTTAATCGCTGCCACACGTCACTGCTCTTTACTGTCGCCATGGCTACAGTTACCTTCATCAGTGTCCCCATCCCATGGTTACAATCACCATTGTCAGTGTCCCCATGGCTACAAGCACCTTCATCAGAGTCCCCATGGCTACAGTCACCTTCATCAGGGTCCCCATGGCTACAGTCACCTTCATCAGGGTCCCCATGGCTACAATCACCTTCATCAGAGTCCCCATGGGTACAGTCACCTTCATCAGGGTCCCCATGGCTACAATCACCTTCATCAGGGTCCCCATACTTATAGTCACCATTGTCGGCATCCCCATGGCTACAATCACCTTCATCAGGGTCCCCATGGGTACAGTCACCTTCATCAGAGTCCCCATGGTTACAGTCACCATTGTCGGCATCCCCATGGCTACAGTCACCATTGTCAGCATCCCCATGGCTACAGTCACCATTGTCGGCATCCCCATGGCTACAGTCACCATTGTCAGTGTCCCCATGGCTACAGTCACCATTGTCGGCATCCCCATGGCTACAGTCACCATTGTCGGCATCCCCATGGCTACAGTCACCATTGTCGGCATCCCCATGGCTACAGTCACCATTGTCGGCATCCCCATGGCTACAGTCACCATTGTCAGTGTCCCCATAGTTATAGTCACCATTGTCGGCATCCCCATGGCTACAGTCACCTTCATCAAGGTCCCCATGGCTACAGTCACCTTCATCAGAGTCCCCATGGTTATAGTCACCATTGTCGGCATCCCCATGGCTACAGTCACCATTGTCAGTGTCCCCATGGGTACAGTCACCATTGTCGGCATCCCCATGGCTACAGTCACCATTGTCAGTGTCCCCAGTCTATAAAAACCTTCTTAACTTGCTCTAAGCAAAAACAACAAGGAAAATCAACTTTATTGATGAATTCAATCTACATTTTAAGCCATTTTGATCTTTTCAAAGCAAAGCACCTCTTCATGTGGCTGATGTTCGCTGTTCGCTGCTAGCCATTACTGTCATTCAGTGAAATGTTAGACAGCACTACAGAATCCCCAGCCCTTATAACAAGCCCACATAATACGTCAATGTGCAATACAGACATCATCAGGGGTAGAATGTACCATAGTTGTTCATAGTTCACAATTTTAAACTGACAACCTGAAAACAGCTCTCAAATCTTCATGCTACACTTAAGTAAGATATTACTGACTTGATTTTTTTAACCTAACACGCACAGCCAAGTCACAGCATTCCAAAGTCTCTTCAGAATCTAATCCATTAGCCCTAGTCTATAAGTTCATTATTTGAAGATGTGTAAACACTGTAAATAACTCATAGCAATGAAATATTAACAAACATCTGATAGATATAATTACTTTTTATCAAACAGCATAAGTTTTTCAATCAATACCAAGGGACAGGTATTTTTTATCAATTACTTATCAAAGAGAATTATATATAGTACAATTAGCACCAAACAGGTTTTTTAAGTCAACTTGGTTTTACGAAAGGCCATTATTATTGTACAATAAGAATCAAACAGCATGATTTTTGTACACATACAAAGCCATTTTTTTCACTTAGGAATGTTCTCTATCTGTCTAGAATTACAACCAGTCATTCCTGAGTCACATTATTTTCTAATAACCAACCCAATCTCATAAAACCATCATGAAAATTCTTCACTTCCTCAGCAACACGCCATTCTGAGTGCAAGGGAATCTGACAGTGGGGTGAAGCTCTTATTGGATCAATAGAGATGGACTCCGCTCACATGGTGTTAACAAATGTCCTAATTTTTTGGATATGAAAAAACAAACTGTTCCATAAAAAGTGCCATGGGATGATCATTGTCTGCCTGCGAAGAGATTGATATGCATCAACTGTCCATGTTTAATCTGGCTTAGTGGTGGCATCTGAAGGGGATTTCAGTGCAGAATAGTTCCCCAGTACTTAATGCTTCTCTCACTGTAGTGTAGAATGGGTTCCCAGTACCTCATGCTTGTCTCACTTTAGTGTAGAATATATCCACAGTGCCCATGCTTGTGTCACTGTAATGTAGAATAGGTCCCCAGTGCCCCATGCTTGTCTAACTGTAGTGTAGAGTAGGTCCCCAGTGCCCAATGTTTGTCTCACTGTAGTGTAGAGTAAGTCCCCATGCCCCATGTGTGTCTCACTGTAGTGTGGAATTGGACCCAAGTGCCCCATGCTTTGTCTCATTGCATTGTAGAATAGGTCCCCAGTGCCCATGCTTATCTCACTGACAAACTAAGGTTCCCAGTACCCTATGCTTGTCTCACTGTAGTGTAGAGTAGGTCCCCAGTGCCCTATGCTTTTCTCACTGTAGTGTAGAGTAGGTCCCCAGTACCCCATGCTTTTCTCACTGACATGTAGAATAGGTCCCCAGTGCCCTGTGCTTGTCTCACTGTAGTGTAGAGTAGATCCCCAGTACCCTTGTATTCAGTAAAACCTAGGCTGTAATGCTACACTCATCAATATTACAACTATAGGGCAGTGGCTTGTAAACAGTGGCATTAGACAATTTAGTGATCAACAGTATAAGCATTGGTCAACACAATTAGGAACCGATGACATGTTTCAACCAAATCAGTGAGCCAGACCATCCGACTCTTTTAGTCGCCTTTTAGGACAAGCATGGGTTACTGAAGACCAGATCCAACCTGATGTCCCTGGGGATACAGAAGAGTCTTATAGCAAGGCTAGATGACTAGGTTGTATTAGGTTACTACTCCATATTGTGGGTTAGGTTATTATGAATTATGCAATAACAAAGCCACAAAGCCACAAAGTCACTCTGTACTAAAACCTACACACCTTTCACTTCACTTGTATTGGAATCAAGTTACGAGTAGTGGTATTCCGATTACTGTAAACTGGAAATATTCTGCGTCAGTTTATATTAGGCGAATTTTGCGTTTCTGGCTTCCCCATGCAAAAAATACTCCCTCAATGTCAGTCAACCAGATGCACTTACTTCTTGTAAAATAATTTCGAAAAATATATGTATGGTCGTCTATTTCCCGATATCAGTGGCTATCCGTTTGGTAACTGGATACAAGAAGGGAAAATACCTTCGTTTTGGAAGCTTCATACCAATAACAGGCATCGTTTAATGGCGGGTGTCATTTGCAAGCTCTGAACATCAACAATATCACTAAACCCTTGCCAAGAGTATTTTCACAGATGTAAGAAGCTACTTTATTGGACAAAGATTGGTTTCTAATGACGTTTTCCTTCCTCATTCTGCTATGAGGACTGTGATTGGTCAGAATCATGCATGTGTCTTTAGACAGTCAATCTTATTACGGCAATGGGTACCGATCTCGTAAACAAAAAAAAATAGATTCAGACGGAAGGTTTGGGAATAATCATTCTATTCTGAACGTTTTACATAAAAGAAATCACCACCTATAGTATATTATGGTTAAAGGTTATGACCTGTGACCAAAGTGCTTCTTCCATATATTACAGCATTAAAAATCTTGTCCGAGCATTAAGTTCAGGGCGAGGAAAGCTGCTCGTGATGTCACTTTAATTACATTAAACAATCACACGAAAAAGACGGATATAGAAAGTGGTAATGTATGTTTGGCAACTGTGAGTACTGTAACTCATTTTATTCCTCAGTTTAATCAATTTGTTTAATTATTATATCGAAACAGACATGTTACATTGTTATGTAAGTGAGTGAGTGAGTTTAGTTTTACGCCACACTCAGGAATATTCCAGCTATATGGTGGGAGTCTGTAAATAATTGAGTCTCGACCAGACAATCCAGTGATCAACAACATGTGCATCGATCTGTGCATTTGGGAACCGATGACGTATCAGCCAAGTCAGCAAGCCTGACCACCCAATCCCATTAGTTGCCTCTTACGACCAGCATAGCCGCATTTTATGGCAAGCATGGGTTGCTGAAGGCCTGTTCTACCCCGGGACCTTCACGGGTTCATTGTTACGTAAGAAGCAATGGTGTTTTAGTTAAGTATGTTGTTTGTCACAAAGCCTACCACTCTTGCAAAAACAATATGTCGCAGAACAGGCCCTGGGTCGGCTGACACAATATTTTCAAGGAGCCAAATATTGCCAGTTTACAGTAATTGAATTGAAGATGGTCGCAGTGACCAAATGACCAAGCAATCAATCACATTTTCGCATAATCAAAAACAAACAATTTTACAACTATTATGGAAATTTTGGTAACTCTTTACAATGGAGCATATCTTCGAAGTTGTCAGGGCTTGAAAATATGTCTATTTCTCAGAAATGTCACTTCACTAACTGCAAAGTCATGACTGAATATATCTTGAAGACTCAAGGAAGTTTATATTCATGATATATTAGTCATCACTTTGAAGTAACAAGCTGCATCTTGTTACACATATCTGCAATAGCAACCTGGAAAGGAGAATCTGAAAAATGACGCTGACCAAATTTGCTCGATGATTGTTCTTTGGCAATCAAGCAATCATCAGTTGTGAGATTTCAACCAATTCCCAACACTAGTTCTGAGCATTTTTAATAAAACTATGTCTTCTGATTGTGAGAAGTTGATCAATGTTTACATCTGCTATCAGTCTATGGCAACTATCATGAACTGCAGTCTATCACCATTGATGTTACCAAGACACAAGCATAATATTTTACTTTTTCGCTGAATGGACAGAAAGTTAATTACAAACATGTTCTAACGTAGTTTAGATGAAGCAATGGGAGTAACATTTTGATTGTATATGAATACCGGTATTGCACTTGTACAGAGAAACATGTTTTCGTTGTTCTTATGGGAGTTCATGAGATTTTAACAAACACATGTTCTCATATACATGATGGGTTCATGTGGCATTATATTATGAATTGTTTGGCATCATATTGAGAATTGGGTGGCATTATATTGAGAATTGGGTGGCATTATATTGTAGACTGGCTGGTATTATATTGTGGTATGTGTGGCATTATATTGGGATATGTGTGGTATTATATTGGGATATGTGTGGCATTATATTGGGATATGTGTGGCATTATATTGGGATATGTGTGGCATTATATTGGGGTATGTGTGGCATTATATTGAGGTATGTGTGGCATTATATTGGGGTATGTGTGGCATTATATTGGGGTATATATTGGGGTATGTGTGGCATTATATTGGGGTATGTGTGGCATTATATTGGGGTATGTGTGGCATTATATTGGGGTATATATTGGGGTATGTGTGGCATTATATTGGGGTATGTGTGGCATTATATTGGGATATTATATTGTAGACTGAGTGGCACATTGTGGATTTGTGAGGCATTATATTGCGGATTGGATGCTTTTATATTGTGGACTTGGTGGCATAATATTGTGGTATGTGTGATATTCTATTGTGGATTGGGTGGCACTGTGTTGTAGGTTGGGTGGCATTACATTGTGGTATACATGGCATTTCTGCTGTGGATTGGGTGGTTAGTGTGGCATTATAATTATATTGAGGCTAGTGAGGCATTATACCGGGGCTTGTGTGGCCTTATACTTAGATTAGTGTGGCACTATGTTGTCGTTAGTGTGGTGAAAAAAAAAACTCACTCACTCATTCGTCTCCACTTCACAAATGATAAACACAAACTGTTATCACTTATTCATGCTATTGACCCTTGAAGGTCTGGAGTAGAATACGCCTTCAGCAACCCATGCTTGCCATAAAAGGCGACTATGCTTATTGTATGTTGTAAGAGGCGATTAATGGGGCTGGGTGGTCAGCCTCGCTGACTTGGTGGACACATGTCATCGGTTCCCAACTACACAGATCGATACTCATGATCACAGGATTGTCTGGTCCAGACTTGATTATTTACAGACCACCACCATATAGCTGGAATATTGCTGAGTGCGGTGTAAAACTAAACTCACTCACTATTCATGCTATCCCCACTCCACAAACCTACTGATTATCACTAATAATAAAATCAAACTAGAAACAGCGACCACAGTGACCAGAAAATAACATATACCAAATAAAAAGCAACAATACAGATGAACACAATTTACGCAAGCCTTTAAGCCTCAAATCAACAGCCCCAATACCAAACACGACAATGGCACCATCCACACTAGCAAGTATGAATCTATATGTCTGGTCTTTGTCTTCTCAGACAACTGATAAGCTTCGTTCAACTCATTAAAGGTCATGCATGGAATCGTAGGTCATAATGGCAGACATATAACTCCATTTTTCCCAATTTACGACATCATTCAGCTCCCAAACATGGGTTCGCTTCTAATCTCTCGACAAGGGAATAGTTTTCTAGTCAATGTAACGAGACACGACATGGTCAATATGATAAAGCTGTACTTACCTACAGCCACTAGAGACACATCTGCGAGGAAAACATATCCCCAAGCCGCCTGATTGGATATTAACTGCATCCATACAAACACCATATTACTACCAAGCATGCGTTTTGATTCACAAGTCCCAGTGTTTAGAAACTAATTTCAGTGCTTCGTCACAAACATGGTTTGACTTAATACCCATATTGTATTAATACAATGGCTATAAAGCCTTACTAATGCCGGGTTTTGAGAAATATCCTGGTGTTCTTATATTTATTAAGTAAAAAGCAACTTTAATGAGTACTCCCTCACTGTTTTTTGTGACTAGTTCCATAAATTAACGATAATGAAAAATAATTGTTGATAGGAAATACTATTATCGATTTCTGATATGCATATTGTTATCAATAACATCAACCATTCTGTTTGGTGTTTGAAAATGTTTATATTTCCTTTCTCAGTACAGAAAGTTTTTAATAATTGTGAGTTATCTCATGTGCATCTTTACTGAACAAAATCACAAAATTTGTAAATTCACTTTTTCACAATTTCACCTGATTTGACCTGGCTATGTTAATGTCATGTTGAAGTTAAAAAACCTTGTAGTTATTGCTTGAAACATACCTTTAGTTTAAACTTAACATGTCATTCATAAAATCATAGCAATGTTCCAGAGTGCCCTTTTGGAACTGGGTACAGCAAGTGAAATGAAAACATGGTTATATCTGGGATTACATTTCCTTATAGAGCTACTGATAACTTTGTGGGTCAATGAGTGAGTCAGTGAGTGAGTTTAGTTTTAGGCTGCATTCAGCAATATTCCAGCTATATGGCGGCGGTCTGTAAATAATCAAGTCTGGACCAGACAATCCAGTGATCATGAGTATCAATGGCACATTTTTATTTGGTCTGTATATAATTAAGTCTGGATCAGACAATCCAGTGATCAACAACATGAGCATCAATCTGCGCAAATGGATACCGATGACATGTGTCAACCAAGTCAGCGAGTCTGACCACCTGATCCTGTTAGTCACCTCTTACGACAAGCATAGTTGCCTTCTACTGATAACTTTGTGGGTCAGTGAGTTATGTACTCGCTTGTGTTTATCTCAAATGGGTATCCTAATTTTCCTTTGAGTCACCAAACAAACTGTACCCACCTCACACAAACCCAAATGGGTATTTGGCCATTTTCCATTAATTTTAAAATATCATAAAGTTTAAATGTTATTTATATTTGATCTGTAATATGAGAAATGATAAGAAAGACTGCAAGTTTCCTTGTTCATGTGTTGAGAAAGAACCTCTCACTATACCGCAGTATACAAGCTGATGGGGTGCACTAATCGAGCCATCTAGTGGATGGTTCCCTCCGAAGTTTCACTCAGGATAGCCTGCCCTCGGGAAAAACAGTTTTATCCGGAAAAGCGAATGATTAGAGGACCTTGGGGATGAAACATCCTCAAACTATTCTCAAACTTCTAAGATTTGACATTTTTGTGTGCACACATGCAAGATCACGTTTACTGAGCATTTACAAAATTCATGTGTAGTTGTATGCAATAGACTTGATAAGAACTGGGGTTTTTTTTTACCTAAATATTTGCATAATTTATGCAGATACGCAGCTTTCCTGTACTTCTGGTTAGGTCTTTATTCATTTGCTACTTCTATATTATATTCGGATGTTGTTTTGTTAACAAGCAATGCATGAACATGTCACCACTGTCCAGTGACGTGAAAGATAATCGTTTCTTTCAAATATATTTTAACACTTTTGGTCAAAGTTACTTTTCTGATACTTATCACTAATTTATCAATACTTAATCAATGAATACTTATTGATAGCTACAGTCACTGGATTATCTGACTTGACTATTTACTGTTTTATGTGAAATCACCACTGATTTGGTTTTTAATTTCATAAAATGACTCCACATTTGGTGCAACACAGTCATATCTGCAGAGAATGAGTTTTGTGATAACGATTATTATTATTACTTTTTCTATTTTAGGATATTTATATACCACATGTATCCACACAGCTACAGCATGTTCAAGGCGTTGGTATTTTTTTTCCCTCAATCACTGCATCTAAACGGCACATTGTATTAACAGTCTCAACTCCCTGGGGACCATATAACTCTTACTGCCACTAGGCGCACAGAGCTATTGCGGCTCTCTCATCCTTACATGGTACCCATTGGGTGGACTTGAACATATAGCCACAGTACTTTGTCTAAGTTTACTGCACATTGCTGTACCCATTACTAGGCGTGGCCACCATCATATGGCCACTATCTGGTCATATACCAAAGGATTTGTGAGATCTTTCAAGTGCACAGGGTTGTGTACTGCACACTAGGGGTTGTGACAACACTGGAGGAGTCTTCACACAAAGCTGACTCCAAGGTTTTCATACCAGGGTACAGGTGGGCTCAATCCCTCGCTGGATCACCTGACTGGCGCCTTAGCCAGCACGCCCACCACACCCTATAATTATGTCTACGTGTCATAAACTGTCCTTGACGTACCACACACCTGCATCAACAACATAAAAGTTTCATACCTGGATAGAATATTGATCTGTGTCTATATGGGGTGAATCTGATAAAAGAAAAGCTAAGTTTGGTGAGTGAGGGAGGGGGTGGGGTCAATGACATTGTACATGCTTCTCCATAAAGATCACGATCATTGTGACCACCATCCATAAATAATTAAATGTCCCTCAAAGTTCTTTCCTGGTCTAGCTATTGTTCATTAATAAAGATCGAGAAGTCACTCCATCACAAAATCAATATTAGCATTCATTAACATTTGCCTTTAGCAATATTCCAGCAAAATCACATATTGCATCAATGTGGGGATTAGAACCCAGGTCTTCAGTGTGACGAGTAAATGCTTTAACCACTGGTGTACCCTACCTATGGCTTGATGTGGCTGTATGAAATATTGACATGTTACCAATGTGGGATTCAAACTCAGGTCTTCAGTGAATGAGCATAGTTTTATGATGCTCCCAGCAATATTCCAGTTAAATATGGCAGTGGTCAGTAAATAATCGAATCTGGACAAGAACATCCAGTGAGAATCCAATCTGCGCAATTGGAACCGATGACATGTGTCTACCAAGTCAGCCAATCCGACCACCCGATCCTGTTAGTCACCTCTTGCAACAAACACAGTTGCCTTTCAAGGTAATCATGGGTTGCTGAATTCCGTTCTACCCTGGACCTTCACGGGCCTGAGGTCTTCAGTGTGATGAGCAAATACAGTCACCTCACTCACTTGTTGGTGTAAAAGGAAAGAAATATCGGCAACGACATATAGGTCATTGTGTCAGTGTCGGTGTTTTCATTAGGGCTCTGTATTAGCACATAAACGTCAACATTGCAACATATTGCGAAATAATGGGAACTTACCTCTTAACAGCAGCTAACACTAATTGCCCTGTCAATCCTAATGTCGACATCAAAAGTTCATAAAAATATATGCTCTGATAACAGTTTCTCAAAATCACGGATTCTATTTTCTCTCACACACAATTAACAGCAAGTACAATAGGTTTGTCCCTGAAAAATGAAGACCACTTGTTGCGAGTATAAGTGTGTAGAGATTCTAATCTAAGCCATAAAGATAATCACAAAACTTTATGTATGTTTCTTATACAATATACCGATTCTGAGAAAAAAATATTACAACATGTAGCCTTTGAAAGCGTAGTGCAATACATTGATATTGTGCAGAGAAATATATGCATGCAGCTTTGGTTAATGTTAAGGCTTGTGTATTTGGTTAAAGGTCACATGCAATCAAAAAACATACCTAAAAAACAGTATGACTCATTGATGATATAATTATAAAATGCATTGCTGATTAAGAAAAAACAAATAAAGAAAATTACAAGCGCATAATCGCAAATCAACAGAGCAATATTTGGCACTTTGGTTTACCTCCCTCGAAATGAAGCAGCCGCAATACCGAACCAGTGGGTGTGCACTCAAGTGTAACAAAGCCTTTTCATTGGCCATTGGTTCATTTGCCGATAGGCTTAGCCAGATCTTTGTTTACAGCATATAAGCCCAATAGGTGTTAATTTCAAAATGCATGTGGTCAATGATTGAAGCTGCACATTGCAGATTGTCATTAGCAGACAGGTGTCAATAACCATACATTGAGTTTTCTCTGATTATCACAATCAACATGTTTTTTATGTAACGAGTTGATTATTTACTTGTTTGTGTACACAACTCATACTCCAGGCAGGCATACTGTTTAAAGTTCTGCGAACCTTTTCATTGCACATGCATAGTGAGCACACCGCAGCATAGCTGTTGAAACCACTTTTTCTTCAGCGCTGGGGGAACTTACTGAATCGTTTGAACTCTGATTTCGGGGGCTTTTTATTTATTTGAATAGGCATTTTTGATGATTTGTTTCAGTAGTGCATACCGAAATGTATTAGAATCTGCAAAGCTGTGTTTTACGTTGCATGTGACATTTAACCTCACTGTATCACTTCATGTATATAGGGGCGGTAGGGTAGCCTAGTGGTTAAAGCGTTCGCTCGTCACGCCAAAGACCCAGGTTCGATTCTCCACATGGGTACAATGTGTGAGGCCCATTTTCTGGTGTCCCCCGCCATGATATCCCTGGAATATTGCTAAAAGTGGCGTAAAACTCACTCACTTCATGTACAATACCTAAACAGAGTGTTTCCACATGCTTTTTTTATCAATGCAAGACATGAAAAATGGAAAACTGCAGCCATTCAAAATCATAGTCAACATTCTTATACATTCAATTTGACAGTAAAGTTAGCAGTAGTCCTTGTTTTCATAAATAAACACTGGTCAAAACGTATTGGTGTCAGTAGTGATATTTGATGTTTTATATCTCTGGTGGACCCACAGGTTGCAATGTACACATCTTATATGCTTGTGTTGGCAACAATAAAAAAACAAATAGATTAACAAAAAAAAGAGTTGTCAAAGATTTTATCTTCCTATATTTTCAACAAAAGTAATAAGAAATACAAAAAACCTCCCATTTTTTCATATTCATTACAAAATATTTATATTAGTTATGCAATTTTTGCTATTTGTATCACGATTGCCTCACACTCTAAATAAACTCAGTACTATTCATTACACTCCTACACGAGTCTAACAAACCCTAGTAGGAGGTGAGGTAACATTTGAGATTGACCAATCAGAACACAGCTTACCGCAAATGGTAAGAAATAATACTGAGACTATAGTGCCTCACAATAATTCTATTGCTTGGAGATTAATATTTTGAGAGAAAATGTCCAGAGAGCACCGCTAGTGTACAAATGACAGCATAAGAATGTCAAAGATTATAGTGGCGACAAATATCAATGCCCAATATTTGTGATATTTTGTAGAATATCTATCTGCTGCATATCAAATTTCATAACAACATATGCAGACAGGCCTAAATCATCAGTGAAAATGACATTTCCAATATGGCTGCCATCACGGCTAAGTTTTCTTTTTCGCCCAAGTGGAATTTTGAAGACACGCTACCCTGATCTCTCATGCACAGTTTCAGCTCAACAAGCCTTTCAGTTATAGGACATATCAAAAAGAAAATGTTAACGACAACTGGACGACGGAAAAAATGAAACTTCAATTCAGGTGAGTCAATAAACCGGTTTATTCACAATTTGAAAACAATCAGTTTGAATAAAACATTTTCCAAATTACAACTGTTTATGATCTAACACATGGTCATATGAGATTTGTTGATTTCCAGAATGGATAAAAGTAATACTTCCTGAACGAACATTAAATCTCTAAAGAGTTTACGCTAACACTTTAATCTGAGACGCATAGTGAGCTGAAGATGAAGACATTTCTATGGCTGATCTGGGAAACACTAAACTCGTGCCAATCATCATCTGATGAGAATAAAAAAGTAATTGTCCCAACATTTCACACACAGATTAGCTAAACTCAATAAAGATAAGCAGCAAATCGATGACTACCCAATCTGCCAAACGACAGCACATTATTTTTATCACTTAATGCTTTTTGAGAAATTTTGCTGAAAAGCATTCCCATGAAAAGGACTTGCGCTGATAATGACAGTCTTTTCTTCATACAAATTAATGATAAATAGTTTAGAGGCGACGATGCGGTCAAGGTTCACTAATGCAATAGGACTGCCACGCTATATTAAAATAAGATAAAACAACAGGTATATCAAGCTAACTTTAACTTATTTTATCAATGTAATCAATGCAAAAGAAATTAATGAATCAATGCCGACAATGCCAAAGTTGGCCATTTCTTCCACGCTGCTAGTCGACGAAAGGGAAGTAGCTTTGATCTATTCTGATCTTGCTGATCAACAGTGAGTCAGTGAGTTCAGTTTTACACTATACTCAACAATATTCCAGCTATACAGCAATGTTCTGGGAATAGATAAGTTTGGACCAGACAACCCAGTGATCAACAGCATGAGTATCGATCTTCACAAGTGGAAAATGATGACATGTGTCAACCAAGTCAGGGAGCCTGACCACCCGATCTTGTTGGTCGCCTTTTCCCAAAAGCATTGGTTACTGAAGATCATTTCTAACCAAAATCTTCACTTGTAGAGACAAGTATGGGCTACTGAAGATCAGTTCTAATGTGGACCCTCACAGGTAGAGACAATGGTGGGCTGCTAAAGATCAGTTCTAAACCAGACCTTCACAGGTAACAGATGGATTACTGAAGATCAGTTCTAACCCAAATCTTCACAGGTAGAGACAAGGATGGGCTACTGAAGATCAGTTCTAACCTGAATCTTCACAGGTAGAGACAAGGATGGGTTACTGTGGACCTTTACAAGTAGAGACAAGGATGGGCAACTGAAGATCAATTCTAATCCAAATCTTCACAGGTAGAGACAAGAATGGGCAACTGAAGATCAGTTCTAACCCAAATCTTCACAAGTAGAGACACGGATGGGCAACTGAAGATCAGTTCTAACCAAAATCTTCACAGGCAGAGACAAGGATGGGATACTGTGAACCTTTACAGGTAGAGACAAGGATGGGCATCTGAAGATCAGTTCTAACCTGAATCTTCACAGGTAGAGACAAAGATGGGTTACTGTGGACCTTTACAGGTAGAGACAAGGATGGGTTACTGTGGACCTTCACAGGTAGAGACAAGGATGAGTTACTGTGGACCTTTACAGGTACAGACAAGGATGGGTTACTGTGGACCTTTACAAGTAGAGACAGGGATGGGCAACTGAAGATCAATTCTAATCCAAATCTTCACAGGTAGAGACAAGAATGGGCAACTGAAGATCAGTTCTAATCCAAATCTTCACAGGTAGAGACACGGATGGGCAACTGAAGATCGGTTCTAACCAAAATCTTCACAGGCAGAGACAAGGATGGGATACTGTGAACCTTTACAGGTAGAGACAAGGATAGGTTACTGTGGACCTTCACAGGTAGAGACAAGGATGGGTTACTGTGGACCTTCACAGGTAGAGACAAGGATGAGTTACTGTGGACCTTTACAGGTACAGACAAGGATGGGTTACTGTGGACCTTTACAAGTAGAGACAGGGATGGGCAACTGAAGATCAATTCTAATCCAAATCTTCACAGGTAGAGACAAGAATGGGCAACTGAAGATCAGTTCTAATCCAAATCTTCACAGGTAGAGACACGGATGGGCAACTGAAGATCGGTTCTAACCAAAATCTTCACAGGCAGAGACAAGGATGGGATACTGTGAACCTTTACAGGTAGAGACAAGGATGGGTTACTGTGGACCTTCACAGGTAGAGACAAGGATGGGTTACTGTGGACCTTCACAGGTAGAGACAAGGATGAGTTACTGTGGACCTTTACAGGTACAGACAAGGATGGGTTACTGTGGACCTTTACAAGTAGAGACAGGGATGGGCAACTGAAGATCAATTCTAATCCAAATCTTCACAGGTAGAGACAAGAATGGGCAACTGAAGATCAGTTCTAACCCAAATCTTCACAGGTAGAGACACGGATGGGCAACTGAAGATCAGTTCTAACCAAAATCTTCACAGGCAGAGACAAGAATGGGATACTGTGAACCTTTACAGGTAGAGACAAGGATGGGTTACTGTGGACCTTCACAGGTAGAGACAAGGATGAGTTACTGTGGACCTTTACAAATAGAGACAAGGACGGGCTACTGAAGATCACTTCTACCTAGATCTTCAAGGGTCAGACCTTCATGGGTTAGCTGATCAACAAACCACTAGCACTGACTTTATTTTCGTTTTAGTTTGGAGTAATTGCAACAAATAACAACCACAAAGTGGCAAAAAACATTTAATAGAGGTTTAGGGGTTTTTTTATAGGTGACAGGTTACCTGAAAATATGCTGAATGCATAAGAATAGTTTTAAGCTCCTTTTAGCAACATTCCAGCACCACCATGGTTTTGTGAGACCGAAATTAGATGCCACATTTTGTACCCATGTGGGGAATTAAATGCCCAAATGCTTTAACCACTAGATTACACCACTGCCTGCTATGATGTGCTGACAGGTGTCATGAGACAATCATCCTGTGTTGTTGAAAGAATGAGCAATACGAAATGTGTTTTAATAATGTGTTTTTAATGTGTTCAAAATTTTAACTTGAAATTGTATAGAAACATGAGAAAGTGAGTAAGAGTAAGCGGGTCTAGGTGAGCGAGTGACAGTGAATATATTCATAACAAGCATTGTAACTAAGGTGACATAATCCCCTTATCCCCTATCAATTCAAATTTAACAAGAAAAAATCTTGCTGTCCAGGGACACACATGCCCCTACTGCTGTAGGTGATTAATTTCCACTAAACAAGTTCAATAAACATCTATGCAACTATGACATGCACACTTGTTGAGACCTAATGAAACACCCGTATAAGCTTAATCAACTTTTTTCAGCAGTGTTTGTGGAGTGAGTGAGTGAGTTAAGTTTTACGCCGCACTCAGCAATATTCCAATCATATGGCAGCAGTCTGTAAATAATCGAGTCTGGATCAGACAATCCAGTGATCAGCAACATGACCATCTAACTGCGCAAATGGGAATCAATGACATGTGGCAACTAAGTCAGCGAGTCTGACCACCCGATCCCGTTAGTCGCCTCTTCCGACAAGCATAGTTGCCTTTTATGGCATGCATGGGTTGCTGAAGGCCTACTCTACCCCGGGACCTTCACGGGTCAGTTTCTGTGGAGAAGTTGATTGACTTCATCCCCTATAATACCATATTCAGAGAGAAATTCAACAAACTTTATGTAACTTTGTCAGTTCAAATGGCATCAAAATTTGAAAAATAAATACAAAATCAAAACATGAGATTCACACCTTTAAAGTCCCTATAAAGCATGTGTAATCTAAATGAATTCCATGGAGTAGTTTTTGAGGAGAAGTGGATGATGTCAACCTCCCCTTATAATACTATAAGAGAAATTAAAAAACATTTATGTAAGTTCAAACGGCAAATTGGAAAATTACATAAATTACAAAAATCAAAATATGAGATGCACACCTTTAGACTCCCTGTAAAGCACATGTGTAATATAAATGAATTCCATAAAGTAGTTTTTGAGAAGTGGATAGACTTCATTCGATATAACACTACCTTCAGAGAGAAATTCAACAAAATTTAGTGAAGTTCAAAGAACATTGAAATTGAAAAAATAAATAAAATATCAAGCTGACAAGCTTAAGATGCAGCTTGACAGGACAAAAGTTTTGAAGTGCCAATATGACCTTGAAAATAACGTAAAGGTCACCAAAATTGACAGGGCCCTGGACCTTTACCAGATGAAGCTTTGTGCTAAATATGAAGACAATCCAGTGAACAGTTCCTCAGATATCTTGTTGACAAGCTTAACATGCACCATAACAGGCCAAAATCTTTGAAGTGTCACCATGACCTTGAAAATTATGTGAAGGTCTCTGAAATCAACTGGGCCTGTGGCTTCCCTATATATAGTTTGGTGTTGAATATGCAGAAAATGCAATGAACAGTTCTTGAGATATCTCGCTGACAAAGCTAAAATGTTAAAGTCCCGTTGTGACTTTGACATGAAGGTCATGGTCACCAAGTCTGACTGGGACCTGTCTTATAATGTGTTGAGCCTTGGTACTAAATATGAAAAGAATCTAGTCAACGGTTCTTAAGATATTCCAATTCGTACAGACACATGGACACAGAGAGTCTTATACTATATCCTGCGCATACGCCACGCGCAGAGGGGGATAAAAACAGTTTGCGTAATGAAAGGGATTGACTGCTATCAAGTTGTACTGTTATCATAGAACTAGTGTTGTACTGTCTTCGATATCTCCAGGGTATATGCTCCGATAAGTCTCCACTATACCCTGGACGCATCCACGGCTCTGCCCGATAAATTCATTACCTTCCTTGACTGTCTTTTGATCCAGTCAGGTGTCTATGCTGGGAAGTTGAGCGAACCAATCACAACTCACTTTCGTTTTTTGAATTATCTAACCGATTATACTTGGCAACAGAAACCATGCAGAGGTTCTCTGGAAGAGTTAGAAGGCGTTCTTGCATATGTTGTTTTAAAGTTTCGGACCTGTCAATTTGTTTGTATGATTTCCCTAAAATCTGGGACGCACTGCGAGCAAACCTTTGCAGTTGCGACTGCTACCTTTGTTGACACTGGCAAGATCAGTTATAACGGTGGCCTAGCTGATTGGCTACTGTGAGAAGGCGGAGCCAGCAAAGGGAGGTAATAAATTTATCGGGCAGAGCCGTAGATGCGTCCAGGGTACAGTGGAGACTTATTGGAACTTATACCCTGGAGATGTTGAGGATGTTGAGTGATTTTTTTATGAAATCATTTCCATTACATGTAAGTTGATATGATATATATTTAGGCGTGTAAAATCACTGAAACACCCACATATTTGAAAACAGTGGGTACAGAAAATAAAATACCCACTCAACATGTGTAAAACCCATTTCAAATAAATACAATGGGTAAAGTACCCACATGTGCTAAATCTTATAGAGAGATCTGGTTACCAGGCCTGAGTGAGTCAGTGAGTGAGAATAAGCAGGTCTGGGTGAGTGAGCAAGTGAGTGAGAATAAGCAGGTCTGGGTGAGCGAGTGAGAATAAGCTGGTATTCGTGAGTGAGTAAGCCAGTGAGTGAGAATAAGCGGGTCTGGGTGAGTGAGTGAGAATAAGTGGGTCTGGGTGAGTGAGTGAAAATAAGCAGGTCTGGATGAGTAGGTGAGTGAGCGAGTGAGAATAAGCGGGTCTGGGTGAGCGAGTGAAAATAAGCTGGTATTCGTGAGTGAGTAAGCCAGTGAGTGAGAATAAGCAGGTCTGGGTGAGTGAGTGAGAATAAGTGGGTCTGGGTGAGTGAGTGAAAATAAGCAGGTCTGGATGAGTAGGTGAGTGAGCGAGTGAGAATAAGCGGGTCTGGGTGAGCGAGTGAAAATAAGGGGGTCTGGGTGAGTAGGTGAGCGAGTAAGTGAGAATAAGTGGGTTTGGGTGAGTGAGTGAGAGTAAGTGGGTCTGGGTGATTGAGGGAGCCAGTGAGAATAAGCAGGTCTGGGTGAGTGAGTGAGTGATTGAGTGCGAATAAGCGGGTCTGGGTGAGTCAGTGAGAATAAGCTGGTCTGGGTGAGTGAGTGAGCCAGTGAGAAAAAGCAGGTCTGGGTGAGTGAGTGAGTCCGAATAAGCGGGTCTGGGTGAGTGAGTGAGCCAGTGAGAATAAGCGGGTCTGGGTGAGTGAGTGAGTGCGAATAAGCGGGTCTAGGTGAGTGAGTGAGAATAAGCGGGTCTGGGTGAGTGAGTGAGCCAGTGAGAAAAAGCCGGTCTGGGTGAGTGAGTGAGTGAGAATAAGCAAGTCAGGGTGAGTGAGTGAGGGAGTGAGAAAAAGCGGGTCTGGGTGAGTGAGTGAGTGAGTGTATAAAATATATATTAAAAGATTTCATTTGGGTTTGTACAAGTGCACAGCCAGAAAAATAATTATCATGGTCGGGTAATGCTGACACCACAGAAATTCTTTCAGTCTGTTCATGACACTGTACTTAGGTCATCTTGACCTCACTGAAATAAATATGGCAATTGTTCCCCTGACAACATATTAGTTTCCATGATGTTAGCAGTTTCAATCAGACAAAATATGAGTACACAGACTTAGTTGTCATGATAAAATTGCCTCAGAGTTTGGATAAAGATCTTCAAATTTTTTTTGTTTCTTAAAATAAAAAGACTCAAGTGACGTTTGATGTGTTGTTTTTTTTCACATTTTATCTCTACAATGTATGTAGTTGATATGTGAACGTGTGAAATATCTGTTAAACAAACTCTGGCCTATCTCCTGGCTTCGTGAATTTACTGAGAGATTAGTGCAGAAATGAGCAAAGCGACAAATTCATGGCTTTATGCAAATTAGCATAAAGGACAAAGGACACTTTTTATACGCCAATTTGAAATTAGAAATTTGAAATTAGACTTAGCTTCAGTATAGGTGATAGTTCATAAAAAATAATTCCTGTAACTATAAAGGCCGTAGCTACCATGGAGTCTCACTATTGCTATGAAAGGAAAAAGAGGGAGTAGTGCACTTTACCGGGCACACTTTTTCTGATTTTTTTTTTATGGATATACTCGCACCAAAGGTAAGCCAACCCTAACCTTAACTCACTAACCCTAAGGATCTAGAAGGGTGGTGCCCAAGGGCTAAGGATCCAGAAGTGGGGTGCCCAAGGGCTAAGGATCCAGAAGTGGGGTGCCCAAGGGCTAAGTATCCAGAAGTGGGGTGCCCAAGGGCTAAGGATCTTGAAGGGGGGTGCCCAACGGATAAGGATCTAGAAGGGGGGTGCCTAAGGGCTAAGGATCCAGAAGTGGGATGCCCAACGGCTAAGGATCTAGAAGGGTGGTGCCCAAGGGCTAAGGATCTAGAAAGGGGGTGCCCAATGGATAAGGATCTAGAAGGGGGGTGCCTAAGGGCTAAGGATCCAGAAGTGGGGTGCCCAACGGCTAAGGATCTAGAAGGGGGGTGCCCAACGGTTAAGGATCTAGAAGGGGGGTGCCCAAGAGCTAAGGATCTAGAAGGGGGGGTGCCCAAGAGCTAAGGATCTAGAAAGGGGGTGCCCAACGGATAAGGATCTAGAAGGGGGGTGCCTAAGGGCTAAGGATCCAGAAGTGGGGTGCCCAACGGCTAAGGATCTAGAAGGGGGGTGCCCAACGGTTAAGGATCTAGAAGAGGGGTGCCCAAGAGCTAAGGATCTAGAAGGGGGGGTGCCCAAGAGCTAAGGATCTAGAAAGGGGGTGCCCAAGGGCTAAGGATCTAGGAATGGGGTGCCCAAGGGCTAAGGATCTAGAAAGGGGGTGCCCAAGAGCTAAGGATCTAGGAACGGGGTGCCCAAGGGCTAGGGATCTAGAAGGGGGGTGCCCAAGGGCTAAGGATACAGCAGCGCACTCATTAGCAAGAGCTCAGCAGTCCCCGGGTAGTGCGCCCGGAAACTGCACTCTACCCGAAAAAGATAGGAGGGGTCATCTCAAAACCAAAACCTGGACAGGTGAAACAGACAATGGTTGGGGTCTGGCTGATGATCCCTTAGGAGAATTAAACAATGGAAGTACATAGCATGTCATAACAATTTAACCCGTGAAGGTCCCTGGGTAGGATAGGCCTTCAGCAACCCATATTGGCCATAAAGGTTTTCCGAAGTGGAATTGGAACTGCAATTTTCTCATCCGAAGGCAGATGCTCTACCGCAAGGCCACCGGGCCCACGAAGGTGGAGGGGTTAAATTGTGTACTTAAGAGTTACTGTGATTTCCCCACACCCCCTCCAGTTTTACATTGTCTACCAAAACCTCAGAGGCGTGTTTTCTCCTATACGTTTTGTGGAGAATCGTACCCAGGTCTTCAGCATGACAAGCCTATTCTGTAACTGAAGCCAAATGCCCCTGTCACCAACAAGGCTTGAATATTGCTGATTATAGTTTTAAAGAAAACACTATCAAATATTATAGCTAAAATGGACAGAATTATCATGAAAACGACAGCACGTTATCAGAAATGAGCGGTCCACTGTAACTTGATAACGCCCGCAAAATGCTTGACGACGGGCCATTATCAAGCCCTGCTTGTGCCATCCATAACGATTGTGCCATAAATGACAACATACAGCAATGAAAATATCGACTTGAAGTCTAACGTTGTTGATCACTGAAAACAATGGCGGCTGGTAGTATGAGCAAAGGTCAAGGTCGAATGTCGTCACTTTCAATAGTGACGTCATCTCTGTTGTTCTATGACGTGACTATATTTGTAAAATGTGTGTCAGTGACCTCCGTCGTTTTGTTGTTGGCAGTAAATGCTTCTAAACCGATGCCGCTGTTTTATTTTTCTTTTATAAAAAATTCTATTCATTTTAGCTATAATAACGGTAACGCTATTTTTCAGGGCATTATCATTTGCAGAAGCCCTCGGTCTTTTCAACTGCCCTCCTTCGTCGGGCAGTTAATGAAAGACCTCAGGCTTCTGCAAATGATAATGCCCTGAAAAACAGCGTTACCCTTATACTATATAGGCGTGTTTTCTCCTATACGTATTGTACCCATGTGGAGAATCGTACCCAGGTCTTCAGCATGACAAGCCTATTCTGTAACTGAAGCCAAATGCCCCTGTTACCAACAAAGCTTAAACATTGCTGATTATAGTTTTAAAGAAAACACTATGAAATACTATACTTGAAGCATGTATGTTACCAACAAGGCTCTTACCAACAAGGCTTGAATATTGCTGATTATAGTTTTAAAGAAAACACTATCAAATACTATACTTGAAGCATGTATGTTACCAACAAGGCTGTTACCAACAAGGCTTGAATATTGCTGATTATAGTTTTAAAGAAAACACTATCAAATACTATACTTGAAGCATGTATGTTACCAACAAGGCTGTTACCAACAAGGCTTGAATATTGCTGATTATAGTTTTAAAGAAAACACTATCAAATACTATACTTGAAGCATGTATGTTACCAACAAGGCTGTTACCAACAAGGCTTGAATATTGCTGATTATAGTTTTAAAGAAAACACTATCGAATACTATACTTGAAGCATGTATATTACCAACAAGGCTCTTACCAACAATGCTTGAATATTGCTAATTATAGTTTTAAAGAAAACACTATCGAATACTATACTTGAAGCATGTATGTTACCAACAAGGCTCTTACCAACAAGGCTTGAATATGGCTGATTATAGTTTTAAAGAAAACACTATCAAATACTATACTTGAAGCATGTATGTTACCAACAAGGCTCTTACCAACAAGGCTTGAATATTGCTGATTATAGTTTTAAAGAAAACACTATCGAATACTACATTTGCAGCATGTATGTTACCAACAAGGCTCTTACCAACAAGGCTTGAATATTGCTGATTATAGTTTTAAAGAAAACACTATCGAATACTACATTTGCAGCATGTATGTTACCAACAAGGCTCTTACCAACAAGGCTTGAATATTGCTGATTATAGTTTTAAAGAAAACACTATCAAATACTATACTTGAAGCATGTATGTTACCAACAAGGCTGTTACCAACAAGGCTTGAATATGGCTGATTGTAGTTTCAAAGAAAACACTATCGAATACCATATTTGCAGCATGTATGTGTTGACATTATATGTGTACATATGTATATACATAAATGGTATTTTCATGAAAATGGGCTGCTAGTAATATTTTTACTATCACCTTTTCAGGAAACTTCTGTATTTTCTTTTTAAAGAGGCAATTACCTGCTCCAACAGAACATTGTCTGTATTTTCATTACCTAAGAAGGATTAAATATCAAATCAAATTACACGCATTGTGAATGCAACCCTAGTAACATTTTCTTTTTTGTCTGATGACTATGGTCAAATACATTATATATGAGTGTTTTCATAAAGATATTGGGTCATTGTAAAACATAGATGAGAGCCATGACAACCGGCTGATTGCCAGTTTCTTTCTGTGTCTTCCAGATTTTCTCAAGTTGTTTGCAGCAGAGGGATAGCATAGTGAGTAAAGCGTTTGCTAATCACACCAAGGACCCCAGTTTGATTCTCTTCATGGGCACAGTGTGTGAAATCCCTTCACTTAAAGCGGCACAAAACCATACTCACTCACTCTTATCATAAACCAAATGCAATCGTATCTGAAGTACATGCATGTAAGTGAGTTTGGTTTTACACTGCTTTTAGCAATATTCTAGCAGTATCATGGGATTCCTATACTCTGTACCAGATTTTAACTCAGGTCTTAGGTGTGTTGAACAAAGGTCTTAAATTTAAGTCCAAATAAAACAAGAGTCATCAGAAGATGACATATCCCCCCAGCCCCCACATATTTGAAATGACAAATCATCTGACAGTTACTTGATGTTTTCTTAGATTAAGTTTGAATCATGTCCATGGAAGTCATGAAAAACATAAATGCCATATATCTGTAAACAGCAAAAGGTACCACTTCAAGATCCGTCTCATATATCTACCAAGATCTGTCAAAAGATATCAAATAGTTTTCTTGTTGTGCTCCGAAGCGAAGCCCATCCCTCCATTTTGAAAGTAAGTCCGAAACGTTTCCATGGAAAAACAGAAAATGATAAATCACAAAAACCTGTAAATAGCAAAAGGCACCACCGTTGGGGTCTGCCACATGAATTGTTTCCATGGAAATCAACAAACTAAGAAATCACAAAAACCTGTAACTAGCAAAAGGTATATCTACCAAGTTTTGCAGAAAAATAAAGAATGGATTTTGATTCCTGCTCCAGAAACGAAGCCCATCCCTCCATTTTGAGACTAAGTCCGAAACGTTTCCATTGAAACCGAAAAAATAATATACCACAAAAACCTGTAAGTACCAAAAGGCACCACTTTAGGTTCTGAATGATGTATGTAACAAGTTTTGCAGAAAAATATTGAACGTTTTTTGAGTTCTGCTCCGGAAACGAAACACAGCTCTCACTTTTGAGACCAAGTCTGAAACATTTCCATGGAAACCGAGAAAATAATAAACCACAAAAACATGTAAATACCAAAAGGCACCACTCTGGGGTCTGCCACACGTATCTACCAAGTTAAGCAGAAATATATTGAGTATTTTTTTTTGAGTTCTGCTCCGGAAAAGAAGCCCACCTCACCATTACATTAACACCAACTTATTCCATGGAAAAACAAAAAAAAAATAAACAGGCCAAACCTGTGTAAATAGCAAAAGGCACCACTACAGGTTGAGATTATTATATATATCAAGTTTGGTCTAAAAATATTGAACAGTTTCTGAGTTAGGCTCCGGAAATAAAATGATTACGGACGGACGGACAGACAAGGCGTCGACTATATACCCCCGCATTTCATGCCAGGGAGATAATAAAAAATGTAGTGGTTCTTATCACACCTCTTTAAAATTTAGGGCAGGTAGGTCACAATTGTTTTTGTACATATTTTTTAGAAGCAACGTACACACTAAACACACATTGATCACCCTATCCCATTAGTCACCTCTTACAACAAGGCCTATTCTACCCCGGGACCTTCACGGGTCACCAGAAATCAGAAAACTGCTCAAATATACATATACTGCAATGGATTCAATGGCATGTGATTATCTCAGCAAGAATATTTTTGTACAGTTATGTTCATATCTAACTAAACTGAACTCAACCATGTCTAGTTATAGAATGAGTGAGTTTAGTTTAACACCACTTTTAGCAATATTCCAGCAGGATCATGGCGGTACCCATGAGGGGAATTGAACCTGAGTCTTAAGCATGATGAGCCAATGCTTTAACCACTAGGCTACCTCATCATAAATGAGCATCACACACTTACCAACCTTTCACTGATACAACCTTAACTGTATTCCATGAAATTGTTTTCAGGTTATTTGAACTCACTCAAAACATGGGAAGAAATTTTACGACTTGACCTATAAGGAATATGTATCAATCAAGGCATTTGAAAGTAGAAATAAACAAAAAAAAATTGAAATCACTATATAACTGATATTCTTTGCTTTAACAATTTCACATCTCTTGACGTTTCAGAAACAGAGCCTTCTGTGTTATAACTTCTGATTTCAACTTTGGAACATCTACATCCAGATGAAATATTGACAGGAATATAAAAATACGTACATGAAAGACTACTGTGTGAAGTTTCAAATAATAAAATTCTGCCAGCTGTAAAACTGCAAGGCACCAAGAGTTATGTCCCTTTACCCAATTCAGCCCCACGATTCAAAGTTAAGCAGTTGAAAGTTTAAGACCAGTTTCAGTAGACAATTTAAAAGATACTGGAGCAATCAAAATATTTTCCCTTAGTTACAACTGTCAACTGTGACTGATAAGGATCAAGGTTAAGCTCGTCCACTAGGCTATGGGAAGTTATCATAATCCAATTATTCAGACACTGCACCCATGAAGGTCCTGGGGTAGAATAACATGACCATGGTAATCCTTTGAGCATTTGATTCACTATGCAATCAGTTCCTGGTTATCTAACAAGACGATTAATTAGTGCATTGAATTATGGCTCCTTGTTTGGACTACTCCTATCAATGCCAGTTTAGACAGTGTTAATTACAATTGCTTGTTGGACCAGAAAGTCATGCCAGAATATGAATAGAGTGTAATATGATAGTGAAATTCCCAGATAATTGTGGAGGAAAAATCATATGACTGTATTTTTTGTAATTTTAATAAATGTTTGATCAGCATTTCCATCTCGTCTGTTGTGTTCATAACAGTCAGTGAGTCACAATATTGGTGAAGCTGAGGTAGTGCGGCAATGTTGTATTTACATGCATAGTGAAATGAAATGAATTCAGACGCATTTTCAATCCAAAAATTTTGAATTGCATATGTGGAAAATTCTGGAGTCCGCGTCAAAATCCATTGAGTTGTTGTTATTATGACCTACCATCATTGTGGTCAAACAGAAGTAGTTCTCACAATAACATTTGTTAATGCACGGTGAAACGGCATAAAATCAGATGAGCGTCAATCCAGAATTGATGAAGTCTGGTTTTTCTGAACAACCAATCAGAATCCAGTATTTCCTTGAGTCATGGTAGAATATGGACAGGTACCGGGTTAAGCCATGTTTTAATAATCATAATACCGTCAAACTTTACCACTGTTTTAACAGTGTGCTGGATTAGACAGGTGGCAGTGTTGACAGGTTTCACTGTATAGCCCAAAACAAACTTCCACTGTCCATATCACTAAGGTGAGATAGAGTGACAACTCTCAGGTAATATCACTACGATAAAATTACGTCACAATGCTTTGGAGGCCATTGTGACATCATCAGTGTACACATCCTCACCGTCATATTGCTATCACTAATCTTTCTGTACCAAAGCTGGACAGCTGTAGATTTTGCAATCAAGGCAGAATCTAACACTTGCATCATTGAATTGAAAATACTTGAAATAAATCAACACTTGTTGATGAAAGCTTAAAACTACTTGACTTTTACATGTAAACCGACTAATGATTTATTTGATATTTCGATTCTTCATTAATCATTAATATGGTTCACCAAATGATCTCAATTTAAACTGTCATTAATCTCTATGATATATATATGATTTCTTCAGCATTATTTTACAGTGTCATTCCATTCCCCAAACTGCTATGAATAACTTTTAGTAAAAAAGGAACAAGAAATGTCAAAATTAATCAAAACTCTAAAAATTACAACTGACAGAAAATATTAACTAAAAAAGATGAGATTATGAAAATCATGCCATACACAACACCAATGCTTTTCAACTTTCAGGTTGTGAGCTTGAGAGACATAATGAAAGGGAGATAACTCCTCATTGCAGATTTCATCAGGCACTAGATTAGATATTTATTGCACAAGAGAGAGAAAAGTGATGTGGTCTAAGGGAGATAATTCTTGGAAATACTAGTTACTTGAGTGCAATGGTATCAAAATTTGAAACAAATGTCCACACAATGATTTATCTTACCTTCATGTAAAATACTTCAATTTCACTGGTCAATGATGCTTTAACAAGTCTCCGTGTCAACCCTCTGAGGATGGTGACACGTCGAAAAAATATTGCCACGGTAGACACCAAACTAACTGCCGTGAAGTTGTGTTGCTAACAATGGTATGACGTCATAATATGATGCATGCAGTGCCTTGAGTTCAAAAAACGTTGGATGAGCTGTTTTTGTAGACATAGCCTTATTTAAATTATTTTATATATTGAATCATTTGCACACTCAATGTAAACATATTTAACCATTCTTACAGCAGTTTTATGCTTGTCAAAATATGTTCACTGATTTTAAAAATCCAGCCAAGAGGCAGATGCCATTTTGTTTACATGTCATATAGTTGGTAACGATATTCCAAATGAACTAAAATGATATTTTGTACTTTTAACATGGCAGTAAGATAAATATGTTGTATGCGTCTCACTGGAAATACGGTCTGATGTACCATCTTACTCGCCTGACGACTTGGATCACACTGCCACCAAGATGGTACATCAGACCATGTTACCCTCAAGATATGCATCAAAATAATAGACAAGGAACATTTTCTTCTTCATTATGTTAATATTATTTCAGGGCTCTTTCTTGTTTTATTTATTATTATTTTTCATTTTTTATTATTTCTTGCATGAAGTGAAGCAACAAACATTTAGATTTTTTTTAAATAATAAAAATACCTCGGATTCTGTTATAACTTTTGTTTCTCTTGCTTTCGGTACATCAGATACTTTCCTGTGCCACTAAATCTTAAAACTATGTGTGAATAATATTATGTGTTTATCCTTGCACTTTGGTGTACAGTTTCCTTGAAAATCTTGATTCCAGTTTCGTGTATATTCAGATATATTCAGCATATATACATCCCTGTACTTGTCAGTGCAAAATAAATACTCTTATTACTATTATTATTATGCCATACCATAGTTGTTATTTATTGCTATGATACTAAAAAAAATTTGGTCATTACAATCGAATTGCCGAACAAACAACAGTCATCTTTGTGTCATATTTGCAGGTTCGTTGCCATGGAGAATATTGCATGGAAAGGTGTCTCTGAGTTCTTATGACGAAGATAAACTGAAGGTGTGATCAAGTGAAGTGACCAGTGAAGTGAGGTGAGATTTAACAAGATCAAAACCTTAACATTAGTTTCAATGATGGCTGTTATCATAAACAAAGACATGTTTAACACCATCTTTATAAATTTAGGCCCAACCAATTTTATTTTTTGTTTTACAGATCCACCAGTAATCTTGTCTCTAGAATAAGAAGGAAAAGGCCTAAGTTAATCTTTCTTGCTCAAAAGAGGGGGGCTATCATAAATAACATATGACAAAGAGTTAAGGACCCTTTTTCCCTTATGGTAAATGTGATATAACAGCAACATATTCTAATTATTTACCATGTTTAATGATAACAATAATGGATAGCATTTATTTAGCACTAATCTCCGAAAGGACACTTTGCGCATTTCTCTCACAAAAATTGGATGGAAAAGTACACATTAAGGGAAAGCCTGTTTAAATAAAGAGTGTGAGTGAGTTTAGTTTTACGCTGCACTCAGAAATATTACAGCTACATGGTGGCGGTCTGTAAATAATTGAGTCTAGACTAGACAATCCAGTGATCAACAACATGATCACAATTGGGAACCGATGACATATGTCAACCAAGTCAGCAAGCCTGACCACCTGATCCCGTTAGTCGCCTCTTGCGATAAGCATAGTCGCCTTTTGTGGCATGTTTAAATAAGAATGTTTTTAAACCAGTCTTGAATGAACTTAGAGAAGGGGAATTGCGGAGAGCATTCCATTTGGAAGAGCATTCCAGACTGAGGGCGCACCGTACTTGAAAGACTTTTAACAGTTTTAGCATATCAAAAACAGTTATTCTTCATATGCCGTGTACCAACTTAAAACTGGATATCAAGTAATTATATAATGACATTCTCACCTCTCCCAAACTGTGCCTAAGCCTTTCAAGTACAGTGGAAGCTGTCTAAACCGGCATTCATCAGGACTGAAGAAAGTCTGGTGTAGACAGCATGCAGGATTTTAGAGCTGATGATAAATGTACAAGCCATGGATGGGACTAGGACTTTATACTGGTGTTGACAACTTCCTGGATTGGACAGATGCCGGTTTTGACAACTTCCACGGTATTCTTGGAATAGTCACATTAATACACTTTTCCGCAGATCAGTGAGTAGTCAGTCGACAATGACAAACAAGTAGTTCTACCAATAGCACACCTTTCAGACACAACTGTAACTAAGTCAGTAGCCATCATATAATATTTTAGGTAATTTTAGCAAGAACAAAAATAAATATATTAGTAATTTGACGTAATCAAGGGGAAGCTACTCTTTTCCCTGAGGCAGCACCTTGCTTAAAAGGCAAAATCCATCTTGGTGCCATTAAGGTTTGGGAGCTACTATCAATTTTGTGCTGCAATCGCCCTGTACAAATGCCATCAAAGTTACACAGTATTAGGAAATTATGTCTGATGTACAACATAACAACATGGAATAAAGTAAAATTTCAGGCTTCTACATTCTCAAAGTGAAAAATTCAGAACATTCAGACTATTTGCAGTTCCTGAAACACTTTACCTTCCCTTCCGACAAACCCCTTCTATAGCACTGTACCCTAAACTGCCTCTGGTTTAAGACTGATTATTTACAGACCGCCACCATATAGCTGGAATAATGCTGAGTGTGACGTAATAGTAATCTCACTTACTGAAAAACTGATGTGCCCTTATTGCCCCTGTAAATCAACATCAAAATTATCATGATGATGAATAAATAAGGCCTCAAACTGTAAATAGCTCTACATTCCTGTGTATATCACTCTAAACACCTTAGAATGATCTGAAAGTATTATTATTATTAACATCATTACTAATCATAATCATCATTATCATCGCCATGTAACACTGACGCAACAAACTGTCATGTGGCCTATATTCTCCTATAAATCATCAACATCTAGAACAAGGTCTCAAACTGTCATCAGCGTTAAATTCTGATGCCTCAAACTGTCATTGGCGCTACAATCATCATCATAATAATCATCACAAACATCACAACTTAAAACTGAACCTTCAAACTGTGGTTGGCACTAAATTCCTATGTAAATCATAATCACCATCATTATCATCATCACCACGTAAAACTGAACCTTCAAACTGTCATCCATGCTATATCCCTATGTAAATCATAATCACCATCATTATCATCATCACCACGTAAAACTGAACCTTCAAACTGTCATCCATGCTATATCCCTATGTAAATCATAATCACCATCATTATCATCATCACCACGTAAAACTGAACCATTAAAGTATCACTGGCGCCATATTGCTATATATATCATTATCATCATCATTATCATCATCACCTAAAACTGAACCACGAAACTGTCATCGGCGTTATAGTTCCTTATATAAATGACAGCTAATATCTGATTCCAATTCCACACAATAGAAAATGAGCGCAGTGTCTCTTTAGTACCTGCCATGATGTACAGTACCACTGAAATATCACATAATGAATTCCACATTCAGTCATCTGAAGAATGCATGACAATCATGAATAACAGATATTCCTAACCCTGTTTTGATGTCAGGGATTCAAACCTCCAAGAGGTTGAACTTAAGACATTTTACGATACTATTCTTCAGGTTCCATAGCAGTCATCAATTAGTGGTATGCTCTCTAAGGGCTGTTGTCAAAAAAGGGGCGGGGTGGCCATAAAAGCTGCCAAGCACCATGCACCTCCCTGTGAGGGGTGAGAGTAAACAACTCGGCATCACTTCAGGGCATCCTCGTCTCGTCATCGTCATGCTCACGTCTTACCTTGGGATCGTGATACACTTCGTGTTGGGATCTTGTGTCGACAGGGCTTTCTTCAGCTCGTCTATTCCGCCTGTCTTTTTCAACTTTTTAACTAAACTTTTCACAGCCTTTTCGGACCATTTGTCGTCTCGATCGTGTTCACCCTTCTTCCACGCCAATAGACTCTTCACAATCGGCGGCGTGAACGGCGACAGGGTCGTCATTGTTTCTGCACGACTCACTCGACACGGCTTCTAACTTGTCTTATGTATCGTACACGTAGATTCTTAGCACTCGGATGATAACGGCGATTAAACGTTATCAGGCGAATAACAAAAGTTTGCCTTCGGAGAGGCCATATTGTGATCTGAAGACCGACTTCCCTCTAAGCTGCTCCTCCGCGCACAAATATAGGCCCAGGTTTCATTCGTAGTGTTGTAACACTTCAGCTTTTCACACCATAAATATAATTCTTAATATGACTGAACATCTAGGCAATGCGGTATGCGTTTGTGACAGGACTATTTGCAATGTTTACATTGAATATATTACTACGCGATGGTTATGTAATTCGGCCTTGCGAGAAGCATCAAAATATAGGGACCAGTCCGTATTGTGCATAGAAGTGCAGCGCTGAAAGGAACGTTCTAAACAAAGAATTAAATGGTGTGTACTTTTATGACAATGGTTCAACTCGATCCAAGCAAATCGCAAACCCTTTCGATGTAAAGGACAGCCATTAGGATTCAACATTAACGAAGGCTATAAGTGTAGTAAGTTCAGTGACCGTCAGTTGATGAACGCAACCTTTAACCCAGTGCGGACTTGAGGTCACGGCACTAGATCTGTTAACCTGTCCAGTTAAGAATATACAGAATCTTAATTAAAGGAGGCTACGTAATGTATTGAGCGTCAGCGTTGCACCATGATAGTAACTAAACTATACTGTGACGCTTTCTACTTTAAGAATTATCAATTTTCTCAAGAATGTACCCATACATATCATTTCAAATATTTCTGTGATGCGTCATGTTCGTCTCAGACATGGTGTATGCTATTTATCGCACGGTGAGCCGTTCCAAATTGTTGTAAAGTGTCCAAAGGGAGGAGGTTGTATTTTACTCATAAATGTCGTACAATTTATTCTGTTTTTGGACATAGTTACACAAAGAACTATCAATTTCCATTGGGGTTTACTGAATATTATATTTGTACCAATTATTTTTCTGCGTGTTCACAAGAGTAAGACACTGCTTGTTGTTGCTAAACGCCGCACTTAACTCTGTTTCAGGTAAATGGCGACAGTCTGTGATTAATCGTGATAATCAATTAGAACGTCGATCGCTATATTTTATCAAATATGATTTATTTGTTAATAATAAAAGATTACCTTTATTTCCCCGTTTTGTTGTATTTGTTTTATAGACTAAACATTTGAGTGAGTGAGTGAGTGAGTGAGTGAGTTAATATTTAACGTCACATCGGCAATATTTCAGCCATATCGTGACGAGAACATTTAACAAATGAAAAGGAATACATGGATATTGTAAAACCTGTCAACGAAGGACAGTAAAACAACTAGAATATCACAATCTGAATTAAAACTAGCATGGAAAGTTAAAATTAATATCACTATTCAGAAAATACAATATAAAAACAGGCTAAAGATCACCAACAACTGAAGGTAGGTCACCATACTAGAGGCCATGGGGACTTACAGTGTTTTTGCTTCCTGCATGGTCCCCAGCTGGATTTACACCATCCCCTCAGCTGCTAGCGACTGTATGCAAGATTAGCCAAAAATTAAAATGACAGAAATACTACGGCTAAAAAGAAGGAAGATTAAATTTGCCTTCAAATGTTTCGGGCCTTACGTACCCTCTCAGGAGGACAATAATTTTACGGTACTTCAACCCCCCTCGAGGATACAGCCACTAACAATCTCAGTTACTGATTTAACTTCCAATCACAAAATACTTATTTATTTACAAGTCACTCAACAAATCTAATTCTTTTTAAAAAGCAATAATTAAATGAGAACTTGCGTTACTAAAAAGGACCTTCATAGTTCTTGATTTACAATAGTTATCCCTTGTGATGGAATATTCGATACAGTCAAGCAAGACATGCTAGACCGTGATTATTTCATCACAAGGGATGCAGAACGGAGGATCCTCACCTTTCAATAGGTATGCATGAGTATATCGTGTATGGCCAATACGACATCGCCGTAAAATAACCTCTTCAAATCTAGACTGACAACCCAAGTAGGTGTAACCAGTATACGGTTTTATTTCATGTAATTTATTTATACCTACTTGGGTGTCCCACCTCTTCTGCATCAGATCACGGATATTGGATCTAATCGTAGCTTTATAATCGGTGTATGGAATAAGAAGTGGTATCACAGATTTGTTGAGTGCTGCCCTAGCAGCAAGATCGGCCATTACGTTACCAGAAATGCCAACGTGGCTGGGTAACAAACAAAAGTGATGTCGTATTGGCCAGTAGCAAGATCATTATACAATTTAATAATGTCAACTAAAAGTGGAAATATTTTTAATAGCCTGAAGACAAGAAAAAGAGTCGGAATAGATTATATACTGTTTACGTTTAGGGTGTCTTTGAATATATCTGAGAGCTGTTAATATGGCGTTTGCTTCTGCAGTAAAAATAGAGCTGTTATCTGGAATTCTAGAAGATATTGCTCTGGATCCAATGACAGTGGCACAAGCTACTGCACCACCGTCCTTGGATCCATCTGTAAATAAGGGTTTGTAATTGCTATATTTAGTTTTTAATTGATTATATTCTTGTTTATATTGTAATTCATTAGTTTCGGATTTTTAAAAAGAAGTTAATGTTAGGTCGACTTGTGGTCTAACCAACTGCCAAGGAGGAGAAGAAAGAAGGCGAGAGGAAGCTATGTTTTCAAGCTCAATGCCGGCTGAAGAAAGAAAGGGTTTAATTCTGTGACCTAGAGGCGGAACAAGAGTAGACTTCTTGTCGTACAAATCCTCATAAAGTGGATTGAACACACAGTTATATGCAGGGTTAGAATATAATTTAGTAATGTATTGTAAGGATAATTTTGTACGACGTTGTGTAAGAGATGGTTCATCGGCTTCATCGTAAAGACTGTCAATAGGGGAAGTCCGGAAAGACCCAAGACAAAGGCTTAAACCTTGGTGGTGTACAGAATCAAGAAGTTTAAGATTGCTTTTGCAGGCTCCACCATATACGATGGAGCCGTAATCAAGTCTCGAACGGACCAATGATCGATAAAGTTGTAGGAGGGTAGCTTGATCTCCCCCCCACTTACAATTAGAAATGACTTTCAACAAGTCACGTGCCTTCAGGCATTTAGTTTTTGAGGGATTTGATATGGGGGAGAAACGTTAAATGCGAGTCAAAAATCAGTCCCAAGAACTTGGCCTCTTTTACAACTTTAATAGCAGTGCCATTTAGAAACAGTTCAAGGTCTTTATGTGGTTTATATCGTCTACAGAAATGTATACAACTAGTTTTTGATTTAGAAAATCTGAAACCATTCTCAAGACACCATTTATTAATTTTGTTTAAACACAACAATAGTATGCATATTTTTACCACGACAAGAAATATACAAATCATCCACAAAAAGTGATCCGTCAATCGAATCATTTAAAACTTTTGATAAACTGTTGATTTTAATGATAAATAAAGTAACAGACAAAATACTGCCTTGTGGAACACCCTGATCCTGATTATAATGATCAGACAGGGTAGAACCCACTCGGACTTGAAATTGCCTGTCTTGTAAAAAGTTGGATATAAATTGAGGCCTCGCAATCCAAAGTCATGTAAATCTTTGAAAATGCCGTATTTCCATGTAGTGTCATATGCTTTTTCTAAATCAAAAAAGATAGACACTGCATGTTGTTTTTTAATTATAAAGTTTTTGACAAAAGATTCTAAACGCACAAAGTGATCAATGGTACTTCTGTTTTTACGAAAGCCACACTGAATATCGGTTATGAGGTTATTGGTTTCTAAGTACCAAACTAGTCTATTGTTTATCATGCGTTCCATGGTTTTGCAAACGCAGCTTGTGAGAGAAATTGGGCGATATTTGAAGGATCGGTATGGTCACCTCCAGGTTTAGGTATTGGGACTACTATAGCATCTCGCCATGATGACGGAAATTTCCCCGACGTCCAAATACCATCAAAAATATTTAAAAGGGTTTCTAAACAGGATTCCGGTAAGTGCTTCAGAAGTTGATAATGTATGTTATCAGCCCCTGTAGCAGTATCGTGGGTCTGGTCAAGAGCAGTATGGATTTCATGAATTGAAAATACCTCGTTATAATCTTCCCCATTATCTGAAGTGAAATTAATAGATTTCTTTTCTTGTTGTTGTTGATACATTTGGAACTGAGGTACATAATTTGTGGAAGAACTACCCGTGTGTTTATTAGCAATACCAGATTTATTAGTTAATAACTGGTCTCCGTCTTTGAAATGTTGAATGCTAGATCTACAGCCCGTACCTTTGATTTTCTGGATCATATTCCATACCTTAGAAATCGGCGTACGTGAATTGATTTTGGATACATAGTTTTGCCAACACTGACGTTTATTTTGTTAAAAAGTACGCCGCGCTTTAGCGTTTAAGATTTTACATTTGTTCAAGTTATGGACCATAGGATGACGACGGAAATAATGTTCAGCCCTTTTCCGTGCCTTGCGAGCCTGTTTGCATTCCACATTAAACCATGGTTTTGTGATACACCGATCAGCTATGTCGTTCAGTTTATCAGAAAAACATTTAATAGCATCTGGAACATTAATGAAAAATTCAGGTTTAAGTTTGTCAATGACGAGAGTTTCATATAAACTCCAGTTGGCCTTTTTAAAATTCCACCTAGATGATGGAGGGACATCGGATGGGTTCACGGGTTTTAAGATTGTAGGGAAATGGTCACTTCCACAAAGGTCGTCGTGGACTGACCATTCAAACTCACTCAATAGGCCAGAATCAGTAATTGACAAATCAAGAGCTGATTAAGTTCCTGTGCCAGGGTGTAAATATGTATTTGAAGAATCATTATATATGCATAAATCATTGTTTGTAATGAACTCCTCCAGTACTTTCCCTTTAGCATTAATATCTGTACCACCCCAGAGTGGATTGTGGCCATTAAAATCACCCATAATAATACAGGGTTTCGGGAGTTGATTGTAAAGGGTTTGGATATCAGCCTGCTGAAGAGTTTAAGATGGTGGAATATAGCCGAGAGTAAAAGTAACATGCAAAGTAAGTCGTACTGCAACGACTTGAAGATTAGTTTTAAGTACAACAGGGCTTTGGAGTACATTATGCCTCACAAGGATGGATGGTCCTCCCGTGGCTCTATCACCCGGAGGAGAAAAAGAATGATATGCATTGAACTGACGCAAAATGAAATTGTCTGTCTGCTTTAGATATGTTTCTTGCAGACAGGTGATGGACGTATGTCTTGGACCAACAGTAGTAAGTCATTAAAGTTGGTCTTTAGCCCTCGGCAATTCCACTGTATAATATTGCTTTGAGAAGCTATCTTTTGGGAGGTATGACTGGGGATCTACCCCGTACCTTTTTAGAGGGCGATACGCTATGCGTCCGTGGCGGGATGTTTTCAGCCACATCCATTCTTTCAAGAGATCCAAACATATTAAATAGTTGGATCGGATTATCTGACCCCTTTGAAATCCTATCACTTTGATGTCCGTTCGAAGATTCAGTTCTTGATCTGTTTTGTTTCACATTTCTTTGAGATATTTGTGGTTTATGTGCTTGAGACTTCTTCTGAGTGAGAGATGATGACTGGCCTTGAGAAAGAGTCTGTATGTCAGAGCATGATTCAGATGTTTGAGTTGACTGTTCATTTGAACATATTTGAGGCGCTTCGGAGTTTAACCATGTCACGTCTGTCTGGCAGTCAACAGAAAATGTTGTGACTTTGGCGGTTATTTCAGAGGTTGTCTGGAGGACAGACGCATACGTTTCTGTGCTTTCCTCAGACTGGACAAGTTTCTTTGCTTCAGAAAAACTGATGTTTCTGGAAAATTTAATTTTATTTATTTTCATTTGGTGTTTCCAGACAGGACAGTCTTTAGAGTATGATGGATGACTCCCTGAACAGTTGGTACATTTTTTAGCCTCATTGTCACAATCTTCCGTTGTATGAGTTTGCTCACCGCAGTGAGCACATGTGACAGGTCTTGTGCACGTATTGACCTCATGGACAAATCTTTGACATTTGAAACACCTTAATGGGTTTGGAATAAAGGTGTCAACTTTGATATTGTTGTAACCTGCTTTTATTGATGTTGGGGCAGTCGGTGTTGAAAATGAAAAAAAGGTACGTATTAGTTGGTTGTGTTTGTGAGTTCTTTCGTGTTGAGAACCGTTTAACAAACATGACGCCTTGATCTCTCATTTCAAACACTATGTCCGCTTCAGTCATATCAGTAAACAACTGATTCCTGTCTCGTACCTTTACTGGTATTGAGCGTTCTATGTGCTGTAACTGAAACAGGAATGCCGACAAACGAAACTGTTGCCATAAGGTTGGTAGACTGCTGTTTCCTGTTGCATTCTATCAGCAAAGAACCTGATCGTAATCGTCTGAGGTTTTTAACCTCACCGGCTATGCCTTGAATACCCTTAGATATTGCAAAAGGGTTAAGTTTGAGAGGTGCTTTGTCAACTGTCTCAAGCACTAAAAATCGTGGCCAATGTTCTACAGATTTTAAAGGTCGCTGCTCATCTTCATTATCCAGTGGACGTTTGCTATTTTTGGAAGGGGTTTGGTATTCCACGTTTGTTGGTTATATGGTTCATCATTCGAGCTCTCCACTCACCACGGGGTATCACAAGGACAATGCTAAATACAAGTGGGTCTCCAACTTGCAGCACCAAGGATACCCGGATGATATACTCCAGCAGAAACATTAAAACTATTAACAGTTCCACCAGATTGTCCCATGAGCCACCGCCTTCTGGGCATAAGACGCTAGGCAAAGTTCATGTAAACAAAATCCAAGTCAAACAATATTCTATGAACAAAGGGATCCAAGCCTAAAATTTAAACAATTCCAAATCAAATTTTGTGCAATGACATAAAATCCATGCACAGGGCTTGACATGACCAGCCGACTGGTTGAACCGGGCCCAATCAACCACCCGTCTAGGTGAAGTCAGGGCCAAAGTGGTGTATTGAGCAATAGGAACACTGGTCCTGCTCCCATGCCCTCAACCACCAGGATCCCTTCCTCCACCGACACAGGGCCGCAACCCACAGCAAACGGGTTGGTGGACCAAATATGCCCCCGGATCCACACGGGGGGTTGGCGACCACTTAGCGTTACCCAGCACCCACCACGAGGAGGTGGCTTGCCGCAGGTGCCCCGAGCAGGTTCATGCTCATGCTGTTGATCACTGGATTGTCTTGTCTAGACTCGACCATTTACAGATCACAACCATCTAGCTGGAATACTGCTGAGTGCGGCGTAAAACAATATACAAACGAATAGGTTCCCAATTGCGCAGGTCGATGCTCATGCTGTTGATCACTGGATTGTCTAGTCCAGGCGTAAAACAATATACAAATTACTGGAAAGATTAGAGCCTGACATTTCCAAAATGCTAAATATTTTGACTGTAGACCTAAGGACAGCGGTGTTACGGTCTGTTAAAAATCGTTTCCTTGGCTAATTGAGAACCCGGGGAGTGGTCAATGTTGCTAGATTTTACTGGCGCTTCCTTCAGTTATCTGTGCAAGATGCCAAAATCCGAAGCACGCACCCCATCCAACTCTTTGTGGCGTAACTGTGGCATAATTATTGACTTTTACATGACAATAATGTGAAGCAGAAATGTTCTCCATTTAATTATCTACCGGTTGATATCTTCAGACATCATATTCATTGTGTTTTCGAAGAGCAGCGATATGTTTAAAAACCTTAAAATCTGCGTTTTTACAAAATTGACCAACTTCCGAGAGTGATAACTCTGTAACTATTCAAGATATCAATATGTCTTTTATCAATATAAGTAGCCCGGGGTGTGCGCTTTCGATCGACACATCAAGCACTATGGTACTGTTCAGTGTTCAGGAGGAGGCAATCTTGAAACACGGGCAGTCAAAACTTGCGAAAATGTGTAAAATCGCAAAGTTTCTCTTTGGGTCGTTATTGTGACGTAAGTATTGATTTTTACATAACCATAATGTGAAGCAAAAATTTTGTCCATTCAATTGTCTACTGTTTGGTGTCATATATGACGACATCTCACAATTGTTATGACATATTTATGAACCATATAAAAACACGTCTTTGAAAATTTGACCATCTTCCAAGTTCGATAACTCTAAACCAATCAAGATATTGACATGCCTTGAACAAATCAAGCTTTCCAGGGCATGGGCAATCTATCGGCGTAACAAACGCAATTGTGTCATATGCCGTTCTGGAGATGAAGATTTTCAGAGACAGGCACCGTCAAAACGCGAAAATCGGCGTAAATTTCTCCTTTTTTTCCGAAACAGCGAAAACTTTCTTCTGCTGCAAATCTTTTTTTGCATGTTGAATCGATGGGGAATGGGGTTGTCTACATTGAGTGTAAATCTGGTGCATTCACCTCTCATAGTTTTCGAGATATTCAGGGTGTCAGAAAATCACATTTTGGGTTCTCTGCCCTTACCGGAAACCGGAAGTCGGGACTTTTTTGTTCATTCTATACCTTTCAGCACACAGGCTATCATCCCTGAAAGCTTCATCAAAATCGGCACCGTGGTTAGGGCAGGAGAGCTGGTACAAAAATCGTACAAATAATAATAAGAACTAGGATTGCCTCAAAGGCAATACTTATCGGTCTTCAGACTTCCTCCATACACCCACCGTGGCTATCGTCACTTGAGCAGTTTCTTTGGGCGCAAGCTGGACCGTCCCTTACTATGTTTTTTTTATTTAAATATCAATTTAGCACTGAGTCAACACTGCTGACACACACACAAAATTCACAAACTCCAGAAAAAGAAGCTGGAGCGATTAGAGAGTGACGTTTCCAGAACACTAATTGTTTTGATTGCAGACCTAAGAACAAAGGAGGGATGGCTTGTCATAGTTACGTAATTGCGCAGATCGCGGTACACCGTATGCCTTCTTCACATTGTTGAGCATGTGTTGAGAGATATTTCTTATGTGAAGCATGTTTTAGTTTATTATGCATGCTAAATATATAAATATAATTATATATATCTGTCCGTTGAATTCCCAGAGATGCCAGCTGTATTTCACTAGACAGTAGTCAGCAGCTATCGAGGTATACTCACCACTGTTTTCGCGTCAAATCTTCGTCTCTTTCATATGGAAAAGGAAATAACTTACTGCAAACGCCGATACACGGCACTCACGGACAACTGTTAGTGTGAAAACATTGTGAGTTAAAGCTGACACGACATAACTGACATGTTTTGCTATATATACTTTCCTCGCGTATTTATGACTTCTATACTACAAACCAGATTATGGGAACACCCTAACATTTGATCGTCATATCAGCTTAAACGTGATGGAGTCCTTTTACTCTTTTTGTGCTCAATGGGCACATTAAACGACATGTTGGAACATGCAATGAAACAACTGAATTTGAGTGAAATGAAACATTGTTTAAACAGCAAGAAACAAAGGTGTTGAAACACATCAGCACCACGTTTCATTCAAACACAGACAGTATTTACCTTGGAGTATAAAGGCCCTCGACATATGAAAGTTTATATATGACTGGAAACATTATCTCTTTTGTATTTTATTTCCGTGGATCGATTTTCCTACAGTTGATCACTGGATTGTCTTGTCCAGACTTGATCATTTACAGACCGCAGTTAGATAGCTGGAATACTGCTGAGTGCGGCGTAAAACAATATACAAACTACTGGAAAGATTAGGGCCTGACATTTCCAGAACACTAATTGCTTTGATTGTAGACCTAAGAACAGAGGAGGTACTATCAAACAAGGTGGAATGCAGCTTACTGAAGACACTAATCTGGCAAAATGTACAGATATATACTACAAGAGACATTACGCAGCGGGAAATGGTATTTGACATATGAATTTTCTACACTACTAAAAATATCTACCTACAGGAACACAAACAGGAATGCTTGTCAAGACAGAAGAAAACCATCCGGCAAAGCATACAGATATATACTACATGAGACATTGAGTAGCGGTAAATGCTATTTGAAATATGAATTTTCTACACTACTAAAATATCTACCAACATGAACACAAATAAGAGTGCATCTCAAAACAGAAGAAAAAATATCTGGCAAAATATACAGACATATCCCACAAACGACATTAGGTAAATGCTATTTGAAATATGAATTTCCTACACTACTAACAATAGCTACCTACAGGAATACAAACAAGCAAGCATCTCACAACAGAAGAAAAAAATCGGGCAAAATATATACACATATACTACAAGCGACATTACGTAGTTGTAAATGGTATTTGAAATATGAATTTCCTACACTACAAAAAATATCTACCTACAGGAAAACAAATAGGAATGGCTCTGCAAACAGACCAAACTAATCATTCAGGATATACAGAACTGTCTGATGGCATTTAGAGGTCAGTAGCGGAATACAACATACTTGATATGGTTATGCACTTTCTTCATTATCAACACATTGGTTTCTTAAATACACACAAATATTATCTGCAAACATCTGTAATCTTTGTAAGGGAATATAATGGACGTGATGTAAACCTGAGCTTAGCAGTGACGAAGATGTTTAGTGCATTTATACACTGACACTATGGGTGCGTTGCAAGCCGAAAATCGCTTAGAGTAAGCAAATGAATCGCTTATTCCGGGCTTGCGACAGCTCAAAGCGTTTATCGCTCTTCCAAATATTACCGTTTGCTAAATTGGCGCTAATAAAGAACGTATTAGGAGATTCTCCATGACGAGTGATGAATTTATGAGTGTTGATGACTACATTGAACCTGTGGAACAAACTTAGGATGCTGGGATATGAGCTGTTCTTGCCATCTTGGCAGTCGAAAAAAATTGTTCAGCCTTCGAATTCAAATTTTCCTAAGCCGCCATTTTGGTTTGAGAAGGAAGCGACCTCATCCAGCGATTGCTGCGACTGCAAGCGGTTGAAAGTTAGCGCTCCGTTGTCAGGTGAATCGCTGTACATTGCTAGCAAGCGATTTGTTGTTTGCAACGCAAAGTTTAATTTCAATGTATATTCCTTACTTGCTGCCGACTATGTTCATTTACATCATGCAAATATTTTGTCATTCTCTTCCCACAGTGGTTACTTGTCGCATTTTCCTACGTAACCTCTGTTCTAATACGACCCTTTCATGGTCCGAGTGTTCAAGACTCGTGATTGGAAGCAATCAGATGTAGTAGTGCAATCAGCGACCATGTTTCAAAAATGATCGTTCGAAGGATCTCGGTAATTTCCGGATGCATCCTGAAAACTAGAACCTCTTCTCGAGCGCGATACTCAAATGTTTCTTCTAGACAGAACTCAGTCATGTCATTTTTGTTTCTCCTCATTGCTTGTATTTGTCAAGTTGAATCTAAGTCGATGTAACACGTGTTCTGATTGGACAGAAAAAGGGAGATAAATCTGCTGTCATTTTTGCCGCTAGGGGATTTTATGAGAACCGCGAAATATGGCCGTATGGGGGTAGCAAGTAACCTCTGTGGGAAGAGAATGATATTTTGTATAATCCACCCACTATTTTCAGTCACTTGATATCCTTTAGTGGCTTTGAACTATGGTGACCTAGTCACCTTATGCAAATGTGCGGTATGAACATTACACAGATTCTGATGAACGCGTTTTTCTCCAGAAACTCTTCCAGAAATTTAGCACGTAAAAAGAAAGACATGGTTTTCCATTGTAACTTACAGATAAATACAGAAAGAAACAATGCTGAATGATACGGCTTGAAACTACTGAAGTACACCAAATGTCTACATCTATTTGAACACCTGGTTACAGGAAAGAACACTTCATAGCATGGCCGTTTAGAGATGTGAATGCTTGAAACTGGCTGAAATCTCTGAAGATGAAACTGATTTTAGATAAATCATCTGGGGAAGAGATGGTAGTAGCGGTTGTAGTGGTGGAGGTGGCGATGGAGGTTTGAGTTGGTGAAGTAGAAGGGAAGTAGAAGTAGAAGTAGAAGTAGAAGTAGAAGTAGAAGGGAAGTAGAAGGGAAGTAGAAGTAGAAGTAGAAGTAGAAGTAGAAGTAGAAGGGAAGTAGAAGTAGAAGTAGAAGTAGAAGTAGAAGTAGAAGGGAAGTAGAAGTAGAAGTAGAAGTAGAAGGGAAGTAGAAGTAGAAGTAGAAGTAGAAGTAGAAGTAGAAGGGAAGTAGAAGTAGAAGTAGAAGTAGAAGGGAAGTAGAAGTAGAAGTAGAAGTAGAAGGGAAGTAGAAGTAGAAGTAGAAGTAGAAGGGAAGTAGAAGTAGAAGTAGAAGTAGATGTAGATGTAGAAGTAGAAGTAGAAGTAGAAGTAGAAGGGAAGTAGAAGTAGAAGTAGAAGTAGAAGTAGAAGTAGAAGTAGAAGTAGAAGGGAAGTAGAAGTAGAAGTAGAAGTAGAAGGGAAGTAGAAGTAGAAGTAGAAGTAGAAGTAGAAGGGAAGTAGAAGTAGAAGTAGAAGTAGAAGTAGAAGTAGAAGGGAAGTAGAAGTAGAAGTAGAAGTAGAAGTAGAAGTAGAAGGGAAGTAGATGTAGATGTAGAAGTAGAAGTAGAAGTAGAAGTAGAAGTAGGCTGGGACATGTCCTCCATTAGAATGGCAAGCAGTGCCATGTTATCAGCCTCCTCCTCTCTCTTTTTTTCAAGCTCTTGCCTGAGATATGCCTGCGTCCTCTCTAGGTTAATAATCCTCTGAGAGAGGATGTTTCTCCCATGGATGTGGTCAACGTGATTTTGAATGGTGGTCATTTCTTTCTCAAACTGCTGTTTGAAAATTGGAATCTCTGTACAGCACTTCTGCAGATTGTGGTGCGCCACACCATGGCTATGCTGCGAAAACGTGCACAGCGCAGCACTCATGGATGTGTCCATATTGTCAAGGAAAGTGGATAGTTTCGATTTGAAATTCTGGAGCACGTACGGCAGTCTTGGGGAGTTCGAAGGCAGAGATGCTGGAGATATTTTAATGACTTTCATGGCAGTAGGAGGAGGAGTCTGAGAACATGTTTTAGTCGGTGTGTTTTGAGAGGCCATGTTTAAAAGTTTTTGCAATAGACAAATTGAAAGACAAATGAAATAACAGTCTAAGCAAATGGAACCTAAATCTAGCCTAACAATATTAACACACGAAAGATAGGCGGTAAATACAAGAGTATGAGCAGTGAGTAATGGTAATTGGAATCAGAATGAGAATCTCTCAGTAACAAATTTAGTGAAGAAGAAAGGACATCTGCGAACGTGAATGAAATCCACGGTATGTCTTCACAGAGCTGTGGCATTTTCATATATATATATATATATATATGTGTGTGTGTGTGTGTGTGTGTGTGTGTGTGTGTGTGTGTGTGTGTGTGTGTGTGTGTGTGTGTGTGTGTGTGTGTGTGTGTGTGTGTGTGTGTGTGTGTGTGTGTGTGTGTGTGTGTGTGTGTGTGTGTGTGTGTGTGTGTGTGTGTGTGTGTGTGTGTGTGTGTGTGTGTGTGTTCAGCAGATGGCCAGTGTGGTCTCGCTGACCCCTCAGTGAACAAGCATCAGTGTTACCTGTCGAGAGATGAGTCCATTAGAACACACCTCGGCGACCTCATAGAGGTTATGCGTCGTGAGTGTGAAAGTTGGCTATGAGAGAGAAAGAGAGGAACTGAATCGTACATATAGAGAATATCCACCCTATTAATCTTTTCACAAACACTGTTAATATCAGTTTAATCATGTTATACACAGTGTACATGTTGTTTTGAATATGAATTCTACTGAATATCTTTTTTTTTAAATATTTGAACACGCTAAGCTCGTAAAGGCAGAAACAACTTTGCATTGCATGTACAAACAGTGACAATATGTATACATAGTCCTAAAATATGTGTACTAAGAGTAGTGTATGGAAGGATATCAGTAGTTACCTAAGTTACAATGAAAGTAACTTGTAACGTGTTTGCAGACCTGTTGAAAAGCTCAGTCAATCTGCCAAGTTTGTTTCCTAGCAAGGTTTAAGGCCCACGTGTAATAGAAGATAATAATGCAAGTGTAATTATAAGATACTGGTAAGTTACAGTCAGATTCATATACATAATGAATCAATGTAAATACATCCTTATGTATCTAAAACCGTTTGTTCCTGTTGGACAATTGGTCCGTGATAGTGTTTTCGTGTTCATTTCGTGTAATTTGGTAATGCTTTTAAATACGATGACAAATTTTACATTCAAATAAAAAGTGATTCACCAAGTGCTTTTAATTGTCTTGAACAGTGCAAGTTGTCGGAAATGTTGCGTGAGGTTGTTACATGTTCAAACAACGATGTTTGGGTATTCACAAACAATCTCACAAACATATAACCTAGGGCAGCTAACATTTCATAAACACACTAAAGAATTTCGTGTGTCTGAAAGCTGCTTATCATCGGAATGTATTGATGCTTATGGCAGTGCTCAAATCATAATGTATTGGTTGAAGTTGTTATAAAGCATAATGCAATAGCAGAAGATAGGTTATAGTACAGTACATATGCAGGAATCTGAGTTTCTTTGCTTATTACAGTGTCCATGTTATTCACATCCAAGGAAGAGTGCTTTGCCATATGACTATTGAAAGTTCAATCAGTACCGAAATCGATTTTGCAATTTTAAAAGTAATAATTTCTATATTGTAAACTGAGCAGAGAAGTATGTCTTGTTTAGATTGGAAAAACGTGCTAAGTTTCTTGTGAAACCATTGCACACCATTACTGCTAAATACATCGTTATCACAACCAAGTATTCACCGTTAAGAATGTATGAATGAATCAAATCAACCATACAACATTTAATCATAATTCTTTACTCATGTCGAAAGCATTTTAAGGCATCAAGAATATTTCAGCACAAATACTTTACAGGCAGAAGAAATAAAGAATATATAAAAACCATGCAAGGAACACACACATTTAAGCGCCCATTACAGTGTTTTTTTTTAGATTAACTTTGTCAAATGTGATCATGTCACGGTCAGGCGATAGGTAAATAGAATGCATTTTGTTGATGTCGCGTACATGACGCGAGGGCAGAAGTTAGTTAGAATTTGACAGGTTGGCAATTGTTTGACGAAATGAAAGCAATATCATCCGGGAAACGATGTGCGTTTTGTCGATGCGCGATCATTTCTGTGAACATTTGATCCCATTTGAGCTAAAAAAGCTGAAAATAAACTGAAGTTAGCCCGAGACACTGTGTTTTGCAAACAGAAATGTCTTTGATAATGTTTTGACCATAACGTGAAGAGTAGAATTTTACTACAACTGAAATTGATTCTCAAATTTCTTTTGAGGCATCGGTAAATGTTTTCGGAATAAGGTATTACAAACAATCGGCAAGACACACATCGCTTCGCGGATATTTGTAGCGATGGATGTAAATATTGTTTTGCCCCTTTTAGGTTGGACCATGGTCATTGTGTATCCACACTAGCTTGCTGGTCCTAACGTGGCGTGATTTGATATAAGTTGTTGAAATTGCGATGTGTTCGCAATTCTCTTTGCCCTTTGTATCTATTATATTGGTTACATTTTATCCCCCCGACATGTAATGCGGGGGATATAGTTGACGCCTCGTCTGTCCGTCCGTCCGTTCGTCCGTTCGTCCGTCCGTCCCCCGTTCGTCCGTAATCATTTGGTTTCCGGGCATAACTCGGAAACCGTTCAATATTTTTAGACCAAACTTGATAGATATAGTAATCTCAACCTATGGTTGCGCCTTTTGCTATTTACAGATTTTTGGCATTTATATTTTTTTTGTTTTTCCATGGAACATTTTGGTGTTAGTCTTATGGTGGGGTGGGCTTCGTTTCCGGAGCAGAACTAAAAAACCGTTCACTATTTTTCTGCAAAACTTGGTAGATATATCAGTGAGAAGCTGAAGTGGTGCCTTTTGCTATGTACAGGTTTTTGTGATTTATTATTTTCTCGGTTTCCATGGAAACCTTTTGGACATAGTCTAAAAATGGAGGGATGTCAAAGTCATTCACTTGAGACTTACCAACACTCAACTCATTGATTTGACACATTTGGTTTTAATTATCATCGTGTTGATGTGTGTCATTATCAGTTAGCCATCAACAACAATGCCACGTAAGAAATACTGGAAGAAGTCTGAGGCTAAGACAGTGAGAGATCAAACAGATCCTACTTCAGATGACGTAGCGGTAGATGATGCAAGTGGTATGTCTGTAGATGATGACTGCAATGTTATATCTATGGACCTGGGCCCCGTTTCACAAAGCTCTCGTAAGCCTAGGATCTATTAACTTTTCTCGTAGCATCCGTACCCCCTATACTGTAATATAGGAAGTAGGAATGTTACGAGACCTTAGGCTTACGAGAGGTTTGTGAAAGGGGCCCCTGGTAGATAGTGACAGTGATGGACAAAATCCCATTTTCCATCAGATAAAGCTGACAGTCGTTTTCATCAAGGGGATGAGCGCTTTTTGCCAAATTCCGGTCGTCAGTGCACTTGCTGTGCACTCATATTTCTGCACAATACACATATTAAACCATTATATAACTGAACAGTGGATCATCTAGACAATGTTCTTATTGACGGAGATGAGTTGTGTGGGCACATTCAAAGATCTTCCACCATATCGGCAACACACCTGTTAATCAATGAACTGCCGGAATATATTTGTGCTTCTGATGATAGCACTTTCAGACTAATGAGGCACGAACCAAACTCTGGGTTGTTATGGCCTGCAGAAGACATAGGCAATTTTGGAGGTTTTGTTGGTCTTGAGCTTGCATTAGAAAGAGGGTTATTAGCTCATGTTTTGTGAACTTTTGTGATGTTGTATTTGCCGTTGTACAACGTGGAGGCTCATTCTTTGTTTCTGATTCACATTCTAGGAATGAGGAGGGTACAATGGCATGTGATGGCACAAGTGTCCTCATTTCGTACAGCTCTGTTCATGGGGTTTATGAACATTGTATGCGTTTGGCACCGTCCTTGAATGCTAATGTTAATACGATGTTTGAAGTGACGCCTGTGTCCATCCATCGGGACTATGAAATGGAAACTACAATTCCAGCAAGGATGGAAAACCTGTCAAACAAAATTTAATTGAATCTGCTGAAATGATCTTCTCAGACAGTGAAAACTGTGAAGCATCTAAGAGAGAAAGCGTTGTTGATGAAAATGTGATAGTTGTGAAACAAACACAAAGAAAAGAGTAGATAAAAAATTCAGAAGCGTGAGAAGAGAAGGAATGCTCATTGTCTTTCACAAAATGCACCTAAAAAACGGAGGAGTCAAATAGCTAGAGAAAAATACAAAGCAAATGAAGAATATCACTCTAAACTGAAAAGAAAAAGTGTGGAAAAGTATGCACACGATCAGAAATTCAGAGAGCGCGTAAAACATTTCAGTATCCAAAAGTACACAACCAAAGAGAATTTTAGGGACTCCGTGAAATCCTCAAGTACTGCAAAGTATCTTGTTGAATCATCTGTTCAGATGATCCGCGTCAAGTTGCAGCGGAAGTAGGCTTTCAAGGGTCATTACCAATATCAGTATGTTAACAAAGAAAACATTAGAGCAGCTATATCATATATGAAAACAAATAACATTTATTACAGGGATGTAGAGTTCAACAAAGACTGGATCAACCCTCATGGTGCTGATACAGAGCATGGTGAATCAACAAATCCTGACAATGATGTGCCGGTTGAAATTGTTGAAGATGTTGCAAGAACGCTTCATTCTGATTATTCAAGTGTTCCAAAGTCAAATTCTGCTTCAACTTCAAAGGATACATCTGAAGTCGAGAGTGATGAAAATGGACTGTTATTGGATACATGTCTTCAACCAGCTGATATTCTGCAAGATATTTTGGACAATAATTACGAGAATGACATCAACATTTCTCCATGTGAAAATAACATTCCAGTCGCAATTTCAAATGACAAAACCAATGAAGCTAAATGCTTTCCTGCTTTATTTCCAAAAGGAACACCTACATTTCACGATGAAAGAGAGGGAAGGCTGACATTAGGTAGATACCTGAACACCAGATTAATGAATGCAGATGGAAGGTTTGCTCGAAATACTGATTACATATTTTATGCTCAGTATCTCTCTGAACTCGAGCAGGTCAAATCTAATGTCCAAATTTCCATTCGTAAGGGGACTGCTTCACAAAGCAACAGAACAGTTGTAGCCAGTAGTCTTGCTGACAAAGAATCTCTTTCACAAATTTTAAAGCATGATGAAGGGTACAAATTTTTGAAACCGATTAGAGGGACACCTCCCTTTTGGCAGTCAGTTCAAAGGGACCTTTTTGCGATGATCAGACAATTGGGAATACCTACATGGTTTTGTTCATTTTCTTCTGCCGAACTCACGTGGAATGAGATCATTGATTGCATCCTGCGTGAAACATCTGATACGAGGAAAGCAAAAGACCTTGACTGGAATTCCAAATGTTCAGTACCGAGAAGAAATCCAGTAACAGCTGCCAGAATGTTTGATCACAGATTCCATACTTTTCTTAGGGATGTAATCATGTCTCCAGCAGCTCCGATCGGAAAAGTCATTGACTACTTTTATCGAGTGGAGTTCCAGCAAAGAGGTTCGCCACACACCCATTGCCTTTTCTTGATAGAAAATGCTCCAAATATCGAATCTGACTCTGATGAAAGTGTCGACATGTTGACATGTGAACTGCCAGAGGATGACAAAGAACTTTGTAGCATTGTTGACAGTGTTCAAACACATAGCAAACGTCATACAAATACCTGTCGGAAAAACCTGTCGGTTCAATTTTCCAAGACCTCCATCGTGCAAAACGTTCATTTCTCACCCTGAGTCAAACAATCAAACAAAAACTGTTGACGACTTGCCTAAAGATGCCCATGGCAATTCAGGTATGCGATGCCTGAATAAAATTCTACAACCAAAAATGTCGTCAAAAACAGCAAAAAAGATACTAACCCAAATTTGGAGAGCGATAAACGATGTGAGTCAGTATGTTTGAGGCAAGTCAAGAAGATGTCAAGAAGATGTAGAAAGTGCATGTGCTGCACTGTGCAAAAGAGCAAGTCTTATACTGCAAAGACGACTTAATGATGTATGGATTAACCGGTATAATCCTGCTCTACTGAAATGTTGGAATGCCAACATGGACATTCAGTATGTCATTGATGCCTATTCATGTGTAGTCTACATCATTTCATATATCAGCAAAGCCGAAAGGGAAATGGGTTTGCTCATTGCCCAAACTGAAAAAGAAGCACGAAGTGAGGACAGCATCAATGCAAAGCAAGCACTTAAAATGCTCGGCCACACTTATCTCACTCACAGAGAAGTAAGTGCTCAAGAAGCCGTGTACAGAACATGCAACATGCATTTGAAAGAGAGTTCTCGTTTGGTACAGTTCATACCTGTAGGTATGAATACCACACGGTTAAGCTTGCCTCTTGAGACAATAAAGCAAAGATGTTCTTCTGGAGATTTCGAAGAAGAAGACATGTGGGCAACAAGTATGATTGATCGGTACGCTCACAGGCCATCTGGCAAAGAGATGGATAAGGTGTGTTCAGCTCAATTCTGCTCCGAGTACTAAATAGTAACAAAATCAGAAATGTCTCACGTGAACAAGGAGAAACGCAGAACAACTATACTCACTCTTCAGAAAGGCCTTGGTTTCATGCAAAAAAGAACAAAGAGCAAACCAGCAGTCATTCGTTATCCCAAATTCTCCCAAATGAAGGATCCAGAGAAGTACTACCACTCACTGTTGCAACTATTTCTGCCATACAGAGTCAATGCACAACTCAAACCACCTGCTTGAACTGCATGAACGTTTCTATTATGAGGGTAGTGTAAAACCTGGCAATGCTATTCTGTTGGTGAAAACCATTGTTGATGAAAACAAGAATCTGTTCGAAAAAGATGCGGATGAATTAGACAGAGCTGAAGAAATTTTAGAGAGTGCTGGTTCTTTAGAAGATGCATGGTCCCAAATTTGTCCTGAAACGGACAATGCTGTTGAGGCCGGTCTTGCTGTCAAGGCAGCACTCAACAAATCTGTGACACCACTTCTTATTCCATACTCTGATTATAAAACTAGCATTACATCCGTGATCTGATGCCGAAGAAGTGGGACACCCAAGTAGGTATAAATAAATTACATGAAATAAAACCGTATATTGGTTACACATACTTGGGCTGTCAGTCCAGATTTGATGAGGTCATTTTGCCACGATGTCGTGTTGGTCATACAAAATACACTCATGCATACCTATTGAAAGATGCGGACCCTCCGTTTTATATCCCTTGTGATTAGAGAGTCACGGTCAAGCATATAATTTATTTTGCATGTTTAATCTATGGGGAATGGGGTTGTCCACATTGTGTGAAAATTTGGTCCATTTACCTCTTTTCGTTTTCGAGACATTCAGGGTGAAAGATTTTCACATTTTGGGTTGTCTGCCCTTCCCGGAAGCCGGAAGTCGGAAGTCGGGATTTTTTTATCATTGTATACCTTTCAGCATACAGGATATCATCCCTGAAAGGTTCATAGAAATCGCGCCAGTGGTTAGGTCAGGTGAGCTGGCACAAACTTCGTACAAATAATAATAATATTCTCAAAAGGCTCATAAGTGGTGACTAATCGGGATCGGGTGGTCAGGCTCGCTGACTTGGTTGACACAGGTCATCAGTTCCCAATTGCGCAGATCGCTGCTCATGTTGTTGATTACTGGATTAGATTATTTACAGACCGCCGCCATATAACGGGACTATTGCTATGTGCGGCGTAAAACTAAACTCACTCACTCACTCTTCGTGTCTTCGGAGTGACGAGCGAACGCTTTAACCACTAGGCCACCTCACCGCCTTCGTTTTACAGAGTGAGTGAGTGAGTGAGTGAGTGAGTGAGTGAGTTTAGTTTCACGCCGCACTCAGCAATATTCCAGCTACACGGCGGCGGTCTGTAAATGATCGAGTCTGGACCAGACAATCCAGTGATCAACAACATGAGCATCGAATTACGCAAATGAGAACCGATGACATGTGTCAACCAAGTCATCTAGCCTGACCACCCGATCCCGTTAGTCGCCTCTTACGACAAGCTGAGTCGCCTTTTATGGCAAGCCTGGGTTGCTGAAGGCCTATTCTACCCAGCGATCCTGACCACCCGATCCCGTTACTCGTCTCTTATGGCAGACATGGGTTGCTGAAGACCCATTCCACCCTGGGACCTTCACGGATATATAAAACAAAAGCACAAGCTGTGAAACATTTTGAAACCGCCTAAAGGCCAATGATTATTGTACGGCATTTAGCCATGAGTGAATGAGTGAATGAGTCCATGAGTGAATTTTGCTTTAGGCTGCGTGTAACCCCAAATATAACATTTGACCACTTTTTAAATGGCGTTGTGCAGTCAGATTTTTTGTTCTATTCGATTGACATTCTGGAATTTGGTGAGTGATGAAAAAATATAACATTTTTATCTACGTCTCTATTATATACGATGCGTCGTTTTAGGTATAGATTCTTTCATAGCTAAACTGGATAGAGTTATCATTAAAACGCCCGCATGGCCACCACGACCGAAAAAAGAAAGATCGCGTCGCTGGCAAATGAAGCGTACGTAAAAGATACAACTTAATTCGATTGAATGCATACAATCCTGCACTTAAACAACTGTGTGGCGGCATTATGTACCATGGGCCAGTCCATGCAGCAATCAACAGCATGAGCATCAATCTGTGCCATTGTGAACCTGTGACGTGTGTCAACCAGGTCGTCGAGCCTGACCACCCGACCCCGTTCGTCGCCTCTTACGACAAGCAAAGGGCTGCATAAAGAAATTAAATGTTTCTCAAGCACATATTTTTTTTTAAAAAGTGACGAGGGCCTTCGGCAACCCAGGCTTGCTATAAAAGGCGACTATGCTTGTCGTAAGAGGCGACTAACGGGATCGGGTGGTCAGGCTCGCTGACTTGGTTGACACATGTCATCGGTTCCCAGTTGTGCAGATCGCTGCTCATGTTGTTGATCACTGGATTGTCTGGTCCAGACTCGATTATTTACAGACCGGTGCCATATAACTGGAATATTGCTGAGTCTGGCGTAAACCTAAACTCATTCACTTCTATTACCTTCCCTAGACTCAACGCATGATATGCACGTGCACAACGCAGTAGCCCCTTACACGTGCATGGGGTTCCATTCTTGATTTTGACGTCTTTCCAAGAAGGTCGAGAAATCACTTAGAACATTAATTCTGACACTCATCTTGCATCACACATTTGTTAGTGTTTGTTTCTAGTCGTGTGTTTTAAAATGAAAATCGTGTGCATGCAAATTACATGCCATACACCAGTCATCATTCAAAAGCGACTACATTCCAAATAACTACGGTTGTAAAGAAATGCAAATGGTGATGCAGTCTCAAAACATTCAGTAATATCATATCAACATTCACTGACTCCGATAAATATCCTAAATATTTTTAACCGAAAAATAAGGAAGATCCCCTACTAAGAGTATATGTTAAAGAAGCTGTAATCCATAGACCTCTCGTTGTTGTACAGACCCCAAGTTGATGGCTCTGCAACACAGACTGCAACACCGACACTGCAACACTGACTCGGGACAGATACCATAGACCTCTTCCACTATCCTGACGCCGTCTCATATCTGTTGAAGCTGTCCTGAATTTTTTTTCATATTTGTCATTTAACTACCTTTCTTGATAGCCATGTTTTAGTTATGTATTTTTGTGATTTATGAAACTGACATCAACCCATTCACGTGTTTCACAAATATGGTATTACACGGGACATAGTTCAGCATTCTCTATTTATATCAGAGACCATATAATATGGTCTCTCTTTATATTTATCATATAAAACTGTGTTCCACGGGAGATATCGCTTGTGTGAGAGTAAAGTGAAGAAATGGGTGCATACCTCTGAGATATTTTATTTTGACATGAAAAATATTTTTCGAACCGAAGCGAGGAAAGTACGTTGCCAACCTTTGCTCGCTTCACTCGCATGTAAGAAGACTGGTACTGGTCATTTTCTCTATGATGCGCAGCCCATTTACGCTACAGTTTGCCTGTCTTGTATATCAACACTCTTTGATAAAGGTAAAAATATCTGGGGCAAGCCTCGGATATTTGTAATCAGCTCCTGTTGATATCGGTATACACTTGGTTGAGATTCTCTCTATATTTTTACAGAAATATGTATTTCTGTAAATTTATGGAAAACAAAACATGTATGTATATTGTATGCAACCAGGGATACTCTACAATTTGCCTGTGCTTGATGACTTCCAGAGAATATCATTTCTAGAGAATTAACTTGAATCTATGTAAAATATGCCCATGCTGGTATGTACCTTGACATTGTAGGTCTATTTGACTACTTGCCCATTTCTACAGCACTAAGGGGAAGCTATGTAAAATCTATTGATGTTAGTTTGTATCTTGACACTGTAGGTCTAGTTGTCTACTGCACACGGATCTGACTTTTATAGACAGTCTATGTGACTAAACACAATAACTTCCAGAGAATATCTTTAACCTGAAGATACACAAAGCACCCTGAACGAACCTGTCACCCCAAGCTCGCTGGATCACATGCCTGGCGCCTTAGCCAGTTCGCTAACCATGCCCCATACTCGTGTGTGGTCGTCTTGAACTGTGTTTTGTTGTCTTGATACGGTGTATCTGTTCCGTTTGCACAATGTTATGACTGTGATTTCTGTGGAGGGGTTAACGATTGCAGTGGTTTATGGATCAGTTACTGAGCTCTGATTGCTCATCTGCATATTGTGCTCGACAACAGTGCACAGTTATTTTTTATGATACACACAAAGCGTCACATTTTATGTACGTCAAGTTCTGTAATGAGAGATACGACACCCAATGCATTCAAGTGGAGTTCAGAAGCTGGTTTACATACAATCTTCCCCTTCGGTTGGTTTGCTTGTTGTTTAACGCGGCATTCAGCAATATTCCAGATATATGGCAGAGGTCTATATAATCAAGTCTGAACCAGGTAACCCAGTGACCAACAGTATGAGCATCAATCTACCCAATGACATCAGACAACCAAGTCAGCGAGCCTGATCACCTGATCCCATAGTCCCTCTTACAACAACTATGAGGTACTGTTATATAACGGTCTAGGGGCAAAACTGCTTCTTGCTTGACCGCAAGGGACAGCAAGGAAAGGAGTATATTTTGAAATGACCTGACATTAAAGTCCAATTATATAATTACTGCATTTATATCATTTGGTATAGCTGAATAATGGATGATATATATTTGCGATGCTTGTATAAAAGATCCAACATATTATGAAAACAAAGACACTGATACTGAGAAGAAATGTATAAAAATAATTTATTTTAAAACAAACACACCCACAGAAATTCGAAATATAGTGCATCAAATTCTTACTTATAAGAAGCAACACTGTAACGTGATTCTTCCATTCCTCTATTGTGGAGTATCACAGTTGACCTCATGCTTTTCACTCCCCCGAAACAAAGGCTAGCACACTGATGCATGACATTGGAATGCTGACAATTGGAGTCTTACCTGAGTACCCTTTGATATCAAATATACATCAATATTCATCAAGTTCGAATGATCCTGTGTGTGTCAGTTATGCCAACAGGTGCATTGAATATATTATACAACTGCAAATTTAAAGGCATATTGTCACACATTTTTGACAATATTTTGTCTTATATTACATGTACTAGGGGCATATACAAACACTTTAGCTTTCTATTGAGGTAGCAAAAGACTTATTATCCCCTTGCTTGAAATCAATAATTGAAACCTCGAGGTGAACTGCTGCCAATCAGAGAAGACTTGCCATATGTGGAATGTAAGCTTTAACTCCACGGTGGACAAATGGTGGTGTCAGTATTTGCTGAAATTGTTCCAATCACACATTAATGGATATTGATAAAGAACGCTCCAAGGGATATATATCTCTATGGGGTTTGCAAGAAGTAATAGTAAAGTTTGCTGGTACAGACGTGAGAGTCGATTTAATGCAATGTTGAACTAATTCATTCAAGTTTTTCTATTAAATATTGTAATCTAATACACATAGTTTCTTGGAATAAATTATATGGTCACTTCCATGAGAGCTGATAGTATTACTGGGAGAAATGCATTATATATTGTTTTTGAAGTGTGTTGAAGTTATTTCCCTTACCATGTCTCTTTTTGGCACCCTTACCGATTAGAGTCAACTCACCTACCAAATCCTTCTATGGCGCTTTTATGTATTTGAGTTACTTACCTTACTGAGTCCCTGTTTAGCTCCTTTATCAATTCGAGCTATTTCCTTTACTGTGTCTCTCTGTGGCACCCTTACCGATTAGAGTCAACTCACCTACCAAATCCTTCTTTGGCACCTTTACTGATTAGAGTCACTTCCCTTACTATGTCTCTCTTTGGCACCTTTACTGATTAGAGTTATGTCCCTTACCATCCATATCTTGGGGATCTTTACCGGTTATACTTACTTCCATTACAACATCACAGTTTGACACCTTTACTGATTAGAGTCACTTCCCTTACTATGTCTCTCTTTGGCACCTTTACTGATTAGAGTTATTTCCCTTGTCATGTCTCACTTTGGCAACTTTACCAGTTCAAGCTACCTCCAGAATTCTACCTTTACTATTGACAGCCCCTCCCCAATCCAATCTTAACACTATAACTACCTCAGCTCTATGCTAAAGTATTAACATGAAAACATAGTGATAATACTTAGTGGCATGGCACCCTGTGTTGCTTTGAAGATTCATATCGTGTTCATAAAAGACGAAACAATCCCACTATTCTACACATATGACATTTAAATGTGACTGAACCAGCAATGTATGACAGTTGCATTTACGGGTCGGACCAATAATTTCCTTACCTCCCTTTGCTAGCTCCGCATTCTCAAGTAAGCCAATCAGCAAAGCCGACGTAACAGCCAAGCTTGTCAACAAAGATAGTGGTTGCAGCTGTGATGGTTTGTTTGCAGTGTGAGTCAGATTTTGGAGAAATCACACTGACAAATTGACAGGTCTGAAACGTTTTAAAAATATGCAAGAACTCCTTCTTCTTTCATAGTTCCTCTGCATGGTTTGTTTTTGCCAAGTTTGAGTGGATAGATAATTTAAAGAAAGTGAGTTGTGATTGGTACACTCAACTTCCCAGTGTAGACACTTGATTGGATGAACAGCCAGACAAGGGAGATAACAAATTCATTGGGCTGAGCCACAGATGCATTCAGGGTATAGTAGAGACTTATCGGAACATATACCCTGGAGATATCGAGGATGGCTCAGTTATTGCTATTTAACATATAAATGAGTTTGCCCAAGGACTGATCTACTCATAATATGTGTACCAGCCAGTTTATACAGTCACAATTTGTTATAAACAAACCAATATAATAAGCCACTTGAATTTCCCACGAGCCATTAGCATATGACTTTATGGAAACAACATCTTAGTTATTGGATACAGCAACATTTCAGTGATTAAACTTTTAGTTTGATAACAGTGTAAGAACCAACACTGTAACAGGATTCTGTGCAAAAACAAGTTGTCATCCATAAAGGCATATGCATCATTTTTGACCCACTAACTTCTAGAATGTAAACAACAAGATCAACTAGCTCAAACAACGTTGACAGTGGCCCTTATGGTTCATTCGATAATGATTAATTCCTACAAACTCGTTTATAACTACTGCTTTACTACTGCAAAAGTTGCATACCTTTGCAAAACTATTTCATGAGTTCCATATCTTCACAATACTATTGCAGTACTTGAATATCTTTGATATACTATTGCTTATACTTGCATAGTTAGAGTTCATTCTAATGCATCAGTTTCATACCTTCGCAATACTATTGCAATAATTGCATATCTTCATCATACTATTGCTAATAAATTACTGTTGAAAATAGAAAAAAATGGGATTTTTTGGGTCATGTTTATCTCTACAATTTATGTAGTGAATATGCAAAAGTGTGAAATATCTGTTAAAATGAGGTTGGTCTATCTACATCCCACTGAATGCCCAGTTAGGCCGAGGTGAGTTATTTTGACATATCCTTTTTGCAGTTGTGTAAATTTGTTGAGATACAACGTAACAGCTTAAAAAAGAGGTTTTTTTCCATTTCTGACAGTACTCTAGTTGCATACCTTTGCATTACTACTGCAATAATTGCATATCTATGCTATACTTATGTTTATAGCTGCATACCTTTGCAACACTTTTGCAACAGTTGTATTGTCTTCACAATACTATTGTAATAACTGCAGTCCTAGTGAACTTATCCTCAGTACTTTCCGTTACACTCCACTACTGAGTCTAACAAAACCTTATGCGAGGTCGCATCAGGAAACCTTTGAGACTGACCAATCACAACACAGCTTACCAAATCGCGAAAGTGTACATTTGGACATACCTTTTGAACTTTTTATCTCGAAAAGATTCGTACCCGAACGATTCCAAATGTTATTTAGCGTATGCTTGCTTCTGGGTGATGCACATGGCGTACGTACAACCATGACATCGGTGAGTAAAAAGTCACTGAAAACAGTGTTTTTGGCAATAGTCAAGGATGTTATCTTGCGGAAATATTAGCTAATGGTAACAATGTCAACAGAAACTCCAACGCATATATCCTGTGTTATGTAGGGATTTTTGTTCGCAGAGAGATCTGTGTCAGTGACTTGAATATTTTGAAAGTCCCTCTGATCCCTAAATAGTAGCCGTTGTGTGATTGATTAAATCTATTTAACCATCTTGTGTTTGATTGGACGGTCATCTGTCACTCAAAGGTTACCTGACGCGACCTTCTACTAGGTTTTGTAAGACTCAGTGGTGGAGTGTAACGAAATACACTGAGACTAAGTTTACTTCGACTGGTAATAATTGCATGCATTCGCAATACTATTGTATAGTAGCATACCTTGGCAAACTGTTGTAGCTATATCAGAAAATATCCCAATAGAGAAAAAAGTCATCCCTAAATGCTGTGGATCTGAGAAGATGAACAATATTATGAATTCTAGTCTGGAACTACAATACAAACATTGTGTAAAAGTAATGTAAACCAAGCTGCTGCATAGGAATGGCTCTTCTGTACTAACAAGTCTGAAGACTATGATTATGACCGTTTCTTCTTCCTCCTGTAGATTTCTTCTGTGAAGGGTCTGAAAAAATTGCAAAAGGAAACATAAGTCACATGATATTATCTTATATATATATATATATCTTATATATATCTTATATATATTACATAAATGTCGCTTTCCAATTGGCGAAGCGCTATTCTACTATTTTCAATGTACCCCGCTTACAGGCGATGTATTATTTTCAACGTACATCGCTGGAAATTCCGAATTCTACTGGTGCTTCATGGCAGTAATTCTTTATCTTGAATAACATTGAATCACGCATCAAGCACAGAAATTACCGATGACAGTAAACTCTAAATCTGTTTACTTTGTGTCGTCTGCAAAATGGCGATTCGCCTTGCATTCAACAGAAGTGCTTCAAACAGTTCAAAATTGAAATTCGGGTGTTCGGTAAGATAAATACATTGTTCACTGGTCCCTCCGGGTCCATGGGCTCATGAACCTTCGAGGTTTGTTTATGTTCCCCTCGCCCGCCATGAGTCCATCGCCCCCTCGCAACCAGTGGACAACTTATATTAAACATTTCTTGAATGGTTATGATACACTTGAACATATTGTTTTAAGCCTTGCACAAGAGAGAATATAGGAGACGGGGAGCAAGGTGAAATTTTAATTCTTTTTCACTCGCCATGACACAGAGTATGTCCAGCAGAATATTTTGGTTTGACTAAAAAGCTGGGGGAAACTGGCAAATTACGAAATACCGCCACCCACAAAATCAAGCTACTGATCCCTGAGGTTGAACAATTCAATTTTGGCTTTCTCATGATGATTTGTTTGTTTGTTTGTTTAATGCTGCACTCGAGCTGTATGTTGGTGGACTATAAATAACAGAGTCTGGTGATCAACAGAATGAACATCGATCTATGCGATTGGGATACAACTTGTCAACCAAATCAGTGAGTCTGACCATCTGATCCTGTTAGTCGTCTCTTAGCATGAGTTGACCACCAATATTTACCTGAATCTTCTTGGGTTTTCCTATGAAAGAGTAAACTACATGTAGATGGTCTATAAATCAATACACAATGTCCAATATCTCTCATGACAGTGGATCTTTCATCAAAGTGATGTACTCACTCCTCAAATAAAATTGCTACATAGTAGGCCAGTCCTACAGCTGCTGTTAGAAACAATCCAGCACTGCTAGCTCGTCTGAAACACAAGCATAACAGTACTTATCCATTAGTTAATCAACAAATAAAATGAAAACGTATTTAACGAGGCATGAGTTAAAGAATTGTTTTTCTTTTCTCAAGAACTTTAATTAAAATACATCTGAATAGTGAATTCAATAGAAAAGGTATTTTGGAACTATGGTACCAAACGGGCAGTCATACACAATCATACTGAAAGGCACATGCAGAACGTGCTTAATACACTAACTTCAAAAGAACAAGCACATACCAACACTTACATGAGAACTATGCTTGACTGTGCCTCCAACATCCCCAAAACATACGCTTGCATGAGAGCCACACAGAGGTAGCTGACTGTACTTCGGACACCCTGACACCCACACTTACATGAGAGCCATACCCAGGTAGTTGACGGATTGTCTGACATCCTAATACCCACACTTATATGAGAGCCATACAGAGGTAGTTGATTGTACTTCTGACACCCTAATACCCACACTTACATGAGAGCCATACCCAGGTAGTTGATTGCACTTCTGACACCCATACGTACATGAAAGCCATATCCAGGTAGTTGATTGTACTTCGGACACCCTGAAACTTGCACTTACATGAGAGCCACAGCCAGGTAGTTGACTGAACTTCTGACACCCACACTTACATGAGAGCCATACAGAGGTAGTTGATTGTACTTCTGACACCCCAATACCCACACTTACATGAGAGCCATGTCAAGGTAATTGGTTGTACTTCTGCCACCCCAACACCTATCCTTAAATTAGAGCCATACCCAGGTAGTTGATTGTACCTCTGACACCTTGACACCAACACTTACATGAGAGCCATACCCAGGTAGCTGATTGTACCTCTGACACCTTGACACCAACACTTACATGAGAGCCCCAACACCTATCCTTAAATTAGAGCCATACCCAGGTAGCTGATTGTACCTCTGACACCTTGACACCAACACTTACATGAGAGCCCCAACACCTATCCTTAAATTAGAGCCATACCCAGGTAGTTGATTGTACCTCTGACACCTTGACACCAACACTTACATGAGAGCCATACCCAGGTAGTTGATTGTACCTCTGACACCAACACTTACATGAGAGCCCCAACACCTATCCTTAAATTAGAGCCATACCCATGTAGTTGATTGTACCTCTGACACCTTGACACCAACACTTACATGAGAGCCATACCCAGGTAGTTGATTGTACCTCTGACACCTTGACACCAACACTTACATGAGAGCCCCAACACCTATCCTTAAATTAGAGCCATACCCAGGTAGTTGATTGTACCTCTGACACCTTGACACCAACACTTACATGAGAGCCATGCCTAGGTAGTTGATTGTACTTCCAACATACATAGGATTGCTGACAAGGTTGAAAGGGAAGCTTGTTACCTTCTCATCCATCAGTATTCCAAAATAATCACCTGAAAGAACATAACATCCAACACTGTAACATAGGATTTCCCTTGGTCTGTTGTGCGAGTAATCATTATTTTCCTAAGACAGGTATTGTGAGTGAGTGAGTGAGTGAGTGAGTGAGTGAGTTTAGTTTAATGCTGCACTCAGCAATATTCCAGCTATATGGTGGCGTTCTATAAATAATCGAGTCTGGACCAGACAATCAAATTATCAACAACATGATCATCTACGATTTCATTCCATATCTGCTCAAAATGTTGCTTATAAATCTTGTAATAATAAAGTAGAGTTATCTTTCTATGCTATTTGTCACTCTTGATTATGACATAAAATCAGGGAAAGTTGAAAATTAGTCAGGACAAGTTACATTCTTAAAGTGGCTTGCTCTGTGACAAGTGGCTTCTAAAAAAGAATGAATCCCTGGACAGTAGTGGTGTACCAACTGTTTGAAATGATTGAAGACTCAGCAATATCGAACACCAACAACTTTGGAACTACTATTTTAATATTTGAATTGCTTGATGAAGGAACATTTCTTGAAGCTGGGCCTGAAAATGGTTTAATTCTTATGAAATTTATTTCACTTGCTGAAAAGTCATGACTCACTATTTCTTGAAGAATCCAAGAAGTTTATGTACATGATATATTTGTAATCACTTTAAAGTAGCAAGATGTATAATTTTAAACTGGATGCGACATATGCAAATTACATTTGCATAGTTTGTAATTTGCATACAGTCAGGCCGCGTTAGTCCGGACCCCGACAATCCGATTCCCGTGATATCCGAACAATAGCTAGCTGTAACCAATCTTGTTTACTATGTAAACTCATTACCTGTTGATTCAGTAATCCGGTGCTTCACTCTCTGTATCCAAACGTTAATCAGCGGTAATAGATTAGCTAATTACACATAGTTTTGCTTCATTAATCCGGCGTTACATCAAACAAGGTTCGGATAATCCCTTCACACCATGAGCCCCATTCAGTGGTAATTGTTAAACAACACTTGCGAGTTGAAGATGTCGTTAGTTTGTGATTTTGATCAATTAGTAGGTCTCACTTTTGGTTAGTTGGAGTAATACCTGTCATGCTTACTTCCTGTATAAAACAGTGATCATGTCAAAATGAGATCACCTGACGCTTGTCAGTCATGGCAAGTCCCGCCCCTAGGTGTAAAAGATGTGAAATTACTGCCGCACAAAAAAAGAGAAAACCCTAAAGCCAATTTTGATCTTATGTGTAAACATTTTGGTCAAGAATTCGGACATTCTATCGGCAAGAGCACAATTTCGGACATCGGATATGTTTTGTGATTGGTTATGATCATTTGACAGACACATGCAATCACGTGGTTGACATGTGATCTTACTTCGTGACAATGCTGCCAGTCACAACTGTGCCAATGTCAAACTGACCAACGTGAAAGTTAATTTCTTGCCCCCAACCACCACATCACACATTCAGCCAATGGATGCTGGGATCATCAGAACTTTCAAGGCCCACTACAAGAAATATCTCGTCAAGCATTTCATCCAGTGTGCCGACTGGCCACAGACGCTTAATCTCCGTGAAGCACTGAGAAAACTGAATGGTCCGAAGTAAAAAACTCCACCATTCAGAACTGTTACCGTTATGTAGATTTCTTTCACAAGTGAGTTTTGTTACGTGTATGTATAATCTATCCAAACATGATTGTATGCTTTGACTGATTATTATATGAATAATCAAGTTATTATGTCTACAAACTGTAATAAAGTCTTTTGAAACTTGTATACGTTTGTATGTTTTATTGCCATGTCAAAGGGAAGTAACCCTACTGTAGTTGTGTTCATAAAAGTTCGTTTCAGTAGTCCGTACATTTCCGAACGTTTTTGATGTAAAACAGAAGTGTCCGGATTAACGCGGCCTGACTGTAGTTTCTAAATAAAGCAAAAAATAACAGATGACTGTGTTATACTTATCTGCAACAACAACCTGAACAGGAAAATCTGCAAAATGACGCTAACCAAGCTTTTTCAATGACTGCTCACTGGTTATGAACCAAAATGAGATTTCAACCAGTTCCGAACACTACACTAGGGAGAAGTATAGTACTCAATACTACTCACGGTCACCCAGTGTGGTTATTTGGTGGTTAAATCGTTCACTCGAAATGACAAAGACACAGGTTCAATTCCCAACATGGATACAATGTTAGAAGCCCATTTCTGGTGTTCCACGCCATGACATTGCTGGAATATTGCTAAAAGGGGCACAAAGCTAAAACTCACTCGCTCACTACTCACCCAAGTAGGTGCCAAAAAATCCTAGAGCTAGGAAACTACTGACAACCAGCAGCACACCCACGTAAATGAGGAAGTATCCCAGCCACAGGATCCAGTTCTCGTGGAGTAAAATGCAGCGAGGCTGGCTGTCCATTGCCATCTTGAACCTGAGATGACAACAATTTGTCTGGTACAACTAACAAGGGCTGTTACAATGCATCGAACTTCGATGGATTGCAAATGGTGAGTCTCTGATAGCAAATAGTCAGTGGTAAAAACAAATCAATATAAATTCCGTTGACAAATGTGCAAAATACAGGACATACCAGATTCATTCACCTGTTACCTCTTAAACAAATATGGTAACAAATATGGTGACACACGCGGCATGTGACTTGGGAGTTTGAAATTGTGAATAACAAGAAACTGTTTTCTTGATCTGGGCTGCAAAATTTTTGTCAATATATCAAGGATGTTTGCTGGTAATATAAATAATATTTAACTTTTTTTCTAACTGGTATATTTTTTATGTATGACGTTTGTCTTTGCAAAAACAGCCCAGAAAAGCAAGAGTCACTGTGGGTTTTCATGAGATATGGACTCTCAAAAATTCCTTGGTCAGCCAAGACTTTTAACATGGGAGTCAACGGGAAAATCAGCAAACTTTTCACATAATCCCTCATTTTCATAATTTCTAGTATTAAACTTTTTCCTAAAGTGAGATATGTTAATAACAACAACTACTTCAACTTGTTTTTATTTCACATAAACCATACATTCGTTTGGGCAATGACTTCAGATGAGACAATTCAAGGAGAAAAACACTACAATAGTATTTCAAAAGTTGGTTGCAATAGACTATTGCTGTCACAGTAGTTGTTTCACTCTCAGTAGTCACCCTTATAACTAACTGACAGACACAGGTTCCAGCTGCACAGAGAGAAGACAGTGAGTGAGTTTTGTTTTATGCTGCACTCAGCACTATTCCAGCCATATGGTGGAGGTCAATATTACCTTCTCTAATGTGCGATACATTGTGTTACAAATGGCACATTTGTTATTTGGTCTGTAAATAATCGTGTCTGAACCAGACAATCTAGTGATCAACGGCATGAGCATCGATCTACACAATTGGGAACCGATGACATGTGCCAACCAAGTCAGTGAGCCTGACCACCCTATCGCATTAGTCACCTCTTACAATAAGCATAGGCGCCTTTTATGGCAAGCATGGGTTGCTGAAGGCCTATTCTATCCCGGGACCTTCATGGGTCTGGAGAAGCAAGAAACATGGATGGCAGGCCATTGCAATCCTGAACCTGGGAACAACAACCTTACCATTCAAATGACAGACAGGGGAACTGGCAGACAAGAAATACAAGCCTCCTTTCACCAAAAAATTACAAAATCAGGGATTGAGAAATGCAGGGGTCATGGGCCATTTTGCATATTAGAATAAAAAAATGGTCCTCTAAAATTTGAAGTTTACTCCTGATACAAGGACAGTTGCCCAATCTAGATTCAGAAAATAGCTAATAATCCTGAAAATGGCCCTTGAGCAAAGTTATCTATCCCAATCCCTGCTACATCTGTCAGTTCAGTGATCACTTATAATGACTTCTGAACTTCTAATTTTGTAGGTCAAGGCAACATGCTGAACATCTGATTAAAAACAAGTTCCTGACTTCAAACCAACCTTAGTGATTAAGGGTGGAGATTATCAATCATTAGAGCCGTCAATCAGAAAACAAATCCACTATCGATTATCTGAGGACTTGTGGGAAACAGACATTGACTATGATCGATATATACCCTTCAATACTTAAGGGTTTTTCTGACTTTTTTCAAATTAATGTTTTTAATAATTATTACTGTCGTATAATGAAATGCATGCATGCAAGAATGACACTTTTATTGTAATAAAACAATAAAAGTGGTTAAAAACTTACAATGCACACAGCTTTACATTTTTGAGTGCATGTTTGTTCGTGAATATTCTTCAAATTAAATAATTAACTTCATACAAGATTGTCACACTAAAACAACAAAATTCTAATTGATCAAAAATTCAATCCTTCTATCTTTCATTTTCTATCAGTTTTTTATTATTTTCCTTCATTGGAGCACACTATGCTGTTTACCAGTGACATGACTTTCCATTGTCTATGTTTTGCTGTGGTGAGTTCTATGTTTAGCTGTGGTGAGTTCTATGTTTAGCTGTGGTGAGTTCTATGTTTTGCTGTGGTGAGTTCTATGTTTAGCTGTGGTGAGTTCTATGTTTTGCTGTGGTGAGTTCTATGTTTAGCTGTGGTGAGTTCTATGTTTTGCTGTGGTGAGTTCTGCCGTGAGTTGACAACAAAGTGGAGTTACCTAATCGAGATTCCAATCATTGACAGGCATTTAGAAGTGGAATGGAAAAACAAGATTAATGCAGGGCTCCAGATAATTTTCCAACATCACGAGTACATACTCAGTATTTATTCCATACAGGGCTACTAGAAAAACCTAAAAAGACACTTAGAGTACTGACAGGATTTTAATGGAGTATCAGTAATTTTGTGTTCCGTTTCATATATGCACCACAACATTGCTACTCTTGTGTATACAAGTCAATAAACAATAAAATAATACTTTCTTCAGATAGATACGCCTGTAAATGATTTTAAGCTAGTACATCATTGCTGTAGTATCTGCTACGTTTTCTAAATTATTTCCTTCTGTATAGTGCAGATTCTTTATCTGTACACACGCCGCTACAGTCCTATCTGGAGCCCTGGTTATGGGTGTAAACTTCTTTTTTGTGATCAACACAATTGGGAGAGTATGCTTGCTTCTTCATCATCAGGTTGACAGAACTTTGAAATGCTGATATCCATGAACCGTGCTTTTCCTAATTGTAGCTTGGCTATTTGTCTTTTTCTGGCTAGTTGAACACATTGTGTTCAGTTCCAGTTTTGGGGAGTGAGTGAGTGAGTTAAGTTTTACACGTCTTTTAACAATATTCCAGCAATATCACGGCGAGGGACACCAGAAAATGGGCTTCACATATTGTACCCATGTGGGGAATCGAACCCGGGTCTTAGGCGTGACGAGCGAACGCCTTAACCACTACGCTACCCCACTGCCCCTCCAGTTTTGGAGAGAAGGGATGTGCTATGTTGGCAGGGAGTGAAGCGTAAACTCAATATAACTTGTCAGCATGATCTGAATGAAGTACTCTGCACTTCACATTTCTTACTACAGATTTATGTTTTGACATTGAGTGGATCGTGGAAAATGATTTCAACAAGGAGTAAGACTATTTAACATCAGGCTTCCATGAAAAAGATGTTAACCTACTTGCACCAGGTGCAACCTAAGATGAAAACCTAGCTGCACCAGCCAAATTCTAGTTGCACTACTTTTATTGCAATGTGTAGATGATTGAGATGTTTTACTCAGAAGTTTATCCACTGAAAAATAACTTGCACCAGGTGCAAGTTAGACTTTTAACTAGGTTGCACTTTGTAATATTAGGTTGCACCAGTGCAAGTAATAGAGCACTAAATCAAGCAATGAACATATTCATCTGCTGTCACTAAAACCTGCTTGCCATTGTACCTTATGTGAAATATAGTTAGTCTGTCAGAATTAAATTGTCCTTGGATTTGTAACACATTACATTTGAAGTTACACTTTCTCAGTGAAGAACAAATTCCCATTTGGGATTTGAATCCACACCCTCAACGTCAGGCATCTTATCTCCAGTACATAAAGTTAGCCATCTAACCCACTCAGCCACCTTGGCTCCCACAGCCTTGTATGCTGGCAGTAAGGTGGCCCTGAGAGTGTTTGTTTAAATGGGACTTAAACAAACAAAAAGTACTAGAATCTGTCCTTTACCAAGAAAGTGTTGTCCAAAACATATAACACATGTTACATTTGTCTACTTTCTAAATGGCATTGTCCCAAACATATACTGTAAATCATGAAATTAATGCAAACATTTTATTAATGCGAAAAATGCATCTGTACATGTGTCGCATTATTAAAATGACGCATTTCAGTCTGGGGGTGTACATTTGAATAAACGTCAGAAAACGGAAATCTCTTCCTTTCATTGACACTACTTAATACCTATTGAAATTATTCATCGGCAAATTTTGTCACTAAGCAGAAGTGTTGACACTACACACTACACTAGTGAATACAGGTCACTTCCTCATTACGGGTATCGCCAGTCAGTTATCACTGGTTACAAAAATCACTGTCAATTGTTCAAAGTCATTGAAGCACATCAGCCAGACCGGACATTCTCCAGCCACGCAGGATCGTTTAGCGATCTTTGCTCACCTTTGCAATCGCGGCCTCCATCCATTTGGCATGTAGAGGCTTCATCACACTTATTCGTAAATCCACAAGTATGTCCTTTTTGGAACCTGTCAAATTGTCTGACACTTTGTTGGTATACCAATTAATGAATTGGTTCTTCATGGCCACCTTGAATTCACCATTAATTGTTCTCATAAGACAAGTAGTAGCAAGCGAACACGTGATCAAACATGGCAACGTAATCAGAATATCGTCAGCTCCATTCCATTCAGTGCTTAACAAGTTCAATTCAGGTAACTAGTGTGTGGTAATAAGAAATGAAAAGAAAATGAACAACAAAGAATCAGGGTGTCACATTTTCTGATCGACACAGCTTCCTGAGCTCGCATTAATTTCATGACGCATTTTAGACAAGACCTTTGCACTCGCATTAAATTCATGACGCATTAATTTCATGATTTACAGTAACACATGTTACATTTGTCTTTCTAAATGGCATTGTCCCTAACATGTAACATGTTACATTTGTCTACTTTCTAAATGGCACTGTCCCAAACATATAACACATGTTACATTTGTCTTTGTAAATGGCATTGTCCCAAACATATAACACATGTTACATTTGTCTATTTTCTAAATGGCACTGTCTGAAAAAAACATACAACACATGTTACACTTGTCTACTTTCTAAATGGCATTGTCCCAAACATACAACACACGTTACACTTGTCTACTTTCTAAATGGCATTGTCCCAAACATATAACACATGTTACATTTGTCTATTTTCTAAATGGCACTGTCCCAAACATACAACACATGTTACATTTGTCTACTTTCAAATAGCATTGTCCCAAACATACAACACATGTTACACTTGTCTACTTTCTAAATGGCATTGTCCAAAACATATAACACATGTTACATTTGTCTACTTTTTAAATGGCATTTTGTATTCAAGTTTCAGATTGATGTGCAGTCTGTCTTTGCCACTAATGTAGACATTATCGTGGATCAACGCATAACGATATGGATAAAGGTAGAGGACAAGCAACAAACCTGTAACTCTTGTACAGAGTGGCAGAGATAATACACAGAGCAAAGGCTGTACATGCAAGTCGGGGGTTCCCAAACAGCTTTGTCAGGAACTGGGTTCTGTATTCAAATCTTCCAACCTGTGAAAGTAAAGCCACTTATATTACAATTGAGATGGCTCAGCGGTTAAAGCTCCTCACACTGATGACCAATGTTTGATTTCTTTCCAACTACTATGGCTAAGACGAGCTACCTGGAAAGACATTCGCCTGTATCCCTGCTTAACCCTAACACAGATCCTAATCCTGATAATTCAGTGTCTGTGCACACAATGCTCTGGTGCAAGATCAAAGGCACTGACAGAACTTCATCAGAAGATAATGTGCACGTTTTGCATTACGTCACAAAGTACTGGCGCCAATGCGCCATTCCCGCCTGTCCCTTTGTAATCGAATGCTTTTGCATTACATCACAATGTAACCGATGTCATGACGCAGGGCAGCTAATATCACTGGTGGAAGCATAATGCTTGCGTCTGAGTGCTTTAACGTTATAATATAAGTTGTTCACTGGTCACGAGAGGGCCATGGGCTCATGTACCTTTGAGGTTTGTTTACGTTCCTTGAGCCCGCAGGGACCAGTGAACAACGTATTTATCTTACCGAACACCTTAATTTTAATTTTGAACTGTTTGAAGCACTTCTGTTGAATAGGAGGCGAATCAGCATTTGTAGATGACACACGGTAAACAGATTTAGATTTATCTCCCTTCCATCGATTTTCATTTGCAAAACATCGGTAATTTCCGTGCTTGATGCGTGATTCAATGTTATTTGAGGCAAAGAAGTACTACCATGAAGCACCAGAAGAGTTCAGAATTCCCAGCGGTGTACATTGAAAATAATACATCGCCCGTAAACGGGGTACATTGAAAATAACAGAATAGCGCTTAGCCAATCAGAAAGTAACATTCATGTGCCAGGTAAGATAATAGTTCAGGCCGAAAGTGTGCTTTACTACATTACACATGATGGTAGGGTGAACTGTATTTCTTGATTTTCATGTCTTCTAGTCAAATCATATTACCTGAACACACATAAAGATTCTCCTGCATCGTCATCATTTCTGGTGTTCTTCCTGTAATATTATTGGAATATCATCAAAGGTGACGTAAACCCCAAATCACTCACTCAGTCATCTGCCCAAGAATCCATATCCATATGATTCAAATATATATTCCTCATCTGATAAGGATGAGTTTTATCATGTTTCTTCAGTTGTACCTGAACATACTGAAATCAACATCTTTAATCAACAATGTTAATACACGCTAGGAACTATATATATACAAATATGTATCTTCATGTAGCCGGTAGTGGAGTCATTAACTACATTGCCTACAGTGGGGCTGAACACATTCACATTAAAGGACGAGGTATGATAGAGGCCCTTATTGGCCCACAACATGTCATGATTATCAAAATTTTACAACATGATAATTTTAGCATAAAAAGGGCTAAATTAATTGTTGAAGTTACCTCCAATTGCATTTTTATGTTTTTAGTGTTGTTAGTTTTCCTCTTTGAAGACCTCAAAGTTAACATACTTTACAATATCTTCTAGAAACCTACATTTTCTGATTTTCAGAGTGATAGAAAAGTGTGAGCAAAACATGACCCATCCCAATTTTTTCACCACATATGAAGAGACTAAATTAGAATGCACACCTGAAATATTGTGGTGGGTCACGCTTTTGCTCACATCAAAATCTTTAAAAAAGTACATTCTTTTTTCATCTATGAAAGTGCCCCATACATCTAAAAAAATAAACATTGACATAAAATAACATCTTTAAAAACAATCCATCACATTTACACATCCGTGTCATGATACATTATATTTTGAATGGTTTTGTGTTCTAAAATACATATATCAAACATCATTATTAACATTTTCAATATCAAAAGACACTCGCAAGGCTGATTTATGAGAGGTAAACATTGGTTTGGGTTGTTGGTCTCTGCTAGAAAAGTAAGAAGATGTGTGAAGATTTTCAAAGTATGAGCACTATAAGGGTGAGAATCTTTGTTATTATGTCAGAATTTGATAGTAGTTTTTCTATCATCTGTTTATCAAACACCTTTGAGTCACCTGTCACTGTCAAAATAACACTGTCATTCAACAAGACTGCACATATAAACATCTTCATTTTCCAAGAACTTATGTACTTTGATGTTTCCAATGACATATTAGATTTCATTTAACCAAAATGGCTACACTTAACTATATGAAAAGGATTTTTCTTTAGCTAGAAAAACAACATTGTATCAAGGTCTAGCAGATGAGGAACACAAGGGGACGTCAAGTCATACATAGTTGTAATAAATTGTAATATATAACCTTAAATTCACACTGGGAGGCAAAGGAATATGTAGCCTAATGGTTGCAACAGTGGATTATTGGGGATTTTTTGTTATCAGACATGCAGGTTCAAATCCATGTAACTTTTCTTTCTTTTTTTTCAAAGTTTGTTTATCAAGTCTACAATGTTTAATTAAACTATTTCACATCAAATCCAAATATTGTAATTTTTTTCTAAAATTTAGTAATCTATGTTACAACACTGTTGAAACAAACTTTAATTAAAGGAGCACTGATGCAGGGCAATTTATATTTCTCGCCAATGGTTTGATTACGAAACCAAGCAGCAAATTGGTCAGCACCCGCTCCTTCGACAGTGACAGACAAAGGGACTGGGCTCCTGTCCACATTAGCAGAATTTCTTCACCCTAAAAAGTGAGGAGGTCGGATGCCACATGCCGTTAATATCTATCCATGGTATTCCTTATCTGATCGTAACAAAATATCCCAGCGGTGTAGCTTTTTTCCTGATGCTTGGATTGCATAGTGACTTATCCAATTTGATCCTATTTCTGTGTTTTTTTACCTCGATATTAAATCACTTCATGTGAAAATATGATGTCTACATACACGTATGGTATTCCTTATCTGATTGTAACAAAATATCCCAGCGGTGTAGGTTTTTTTCCTGATGCCTGGATTGTATAGTCACTGATCCAATTTGATCCTATTTCTGTGTTTTTTACCTCGATATTTCATCACGTCATGTGAAAATATGATGTCTACATACACGTAGCAAGTCATTTGTTTCATATATGTCTGGAAGATTGCAAAGCTTTACATTTAGATAGCTTTGAGGGTTGGCCCAGCTGAGATACCAAACATCATACGTAAATTTTGCTAGCTGGTTTATTATCTATGATAATAAAAAACACAAAGGTGATTTATCTGAATTTGTGAACTAATAACGACTTTGCCATTGGTAAGGAAATCTGAAAATTTTCTTACATTAAAAACCCTGATTATACCCATTTACCCAAGTACACAGCAAATACCTATGTGCATTTCTTACGTAACTACAAAGTTCCGTTGGTATCCTCAAAACAGTTTCGGACCAATAGTGTTTTCAGGCTGCATGCGACACGTGATTACATCTTCCTTGCTGTAACTTGTGTATGATGGTATAAACCTACACATGTTATTTGTCATCATTCACTTGATGGTCAGTTAACACCTATAAAATTACCCAACATAGGTTCCCATTTGGCATTCCTCCTGTCTGGAGTAAATACTCAACATTATAAATTAAGCTCTGTAGTGGCAAATGTATTGCATGTTATGTAATATGTGCAGGTAAGTGATGCAAGAGGGTTTAACAACTGAGTTACAAAAACAAACATCGATCAAAGGATTAACAGATAACATACTGATTGATTACTTACATCCACAGTGGATTTGTCAAAAAGGCAGTGTTTATGAGTGTAGATTTATGTAATCTATACTGAATACACCCTGTCGTAAAGTACGAGTGTGAAAACAACATCCTTCCTACAAAGAATTAACCGCCACTGCCTTGAATGACTGATTGTTGCTCATTATTGGCTGACTAATGGCGGACATCATACAGTTAGTTGCCAGGTGTGCTGTCCTGAGTGACCAGTGAGATTATGTGTACACCAGTGTGAAAATTTCTCAAATGATGTGTCACTTTTTCGCATATTGGACTGTTGAAAGAGACAAGACATACATCAGGATTATTTACCAGCTGCAGATGAATGGAATATCGTTCTTTTATGTGGACATTGATGGATACATTCCTGAACGAGGTGATAGCCTGACATTGTTGCTATAACTTTCGTCTGTCTTAAATTTAATATTTGCATTTTGTTTTAATTTATTTCTTGTAACATTCAGCAGAATCTGTATTACAGAAAACATGCACTAGGTCGCGAATAGGGTGTGTATGAAACATGATTCATGTTGGCAATCTATACAATGTTTAGATATTAAAATCATGTTAGAAATTCACTGTAAGCATAAGCAGAGCGTGTGTATTTTTTAATTAAGTTTCAAAATGCATACAAATGTGACAAGGAACTAATTAGGTTTATAAGACAAAATATAAAGACCTACACTGACTTCGTTATTTTTCAGTCCTAATGTGTTTTTTTATATCACTGGCAGATGAGTAAACTTCAAGGTGTTTGATTTGTTTTCATAATAACAAAGTAAAATGACTTCATCTTTGTTGATCAGTCTACACATAAACTATCAATTGCGCGTATGGGAGGTGCAGCAGAGATCACGAACCAGTCACGAATTCTGGGATATCATCCAGGTACTCACTGGAGAAAAACAACAACAAAAGAAACCACCAGTCCACGGAAATTGCTCCGCATCAGTGCCCCTTTAACATGCTGTAAATGTTTTCTTAAGAAACTAACCATTCAACTTTTCAAGTCGGTCTCGTTGCCTTTGTTCCCAATATTTTAAAATTCATATTTTATATATTTTGATCTACTTTTGGTTTATACACTCTTGAATGCTGCAGTTCTTGACAGTGAATCAGAAACTGAGATTGATGACTGTGTGAACGAAGAGTAATAGTGGATGTTTTATATCTTTAAAGTGGATAACTTGTGAATAATTACTCTGTGAAGTCTTTTGAATTCTGACTTTAACATGTGCGTGGTGTTAATATGAACCTGCGCTGACAATGAAATTTCACCAAAAATGGGCCCCTTTGAGGTAAAGATCTGTGATTTTTAGTGCAGCAGTGACTTGTAACACTTCCTAGTTAAATGAAGCTGTGCCCAAAATGTAGTTTTACCCAAAACAGGCCCCTGTGATTCTTAGTAAACATGACTGGTTACCATACTTACATGTTGTAAAATTGACACATGGATTACACTTGCAAAGAATGCTGTGAATAATGAGTGAGTTTTGGGGACACAACTGGCAAGTAATTGAATTAACAATGTTTTGCAAACCCTAATTGGGCCCCTTGAGGTTAAAACATTATGATTGATATTGACATGCTTTACAGCATGACTACCTGTTGCAAAACTGCTGTAATTTGTATGTAAATAAAATGACAGATGTAAATAAGCCATTATTTCTTGTTATTTTTCATGGGAACTGATAAAACCCATTTTGGGACCCTCTGCAGTGAAATCACACCTCAGATCATATAGAATATAGCATTTTTATGCAAAGCTAACTTGTCACTAAACAAATAACATGTTTTTAGCCAATTCTGTTAGTGGGCCAAAAACCACCCTTATCATACCTTGTCCTTTGAGCAAAATAAGACCCAATACCCTGCTATGCGACTTGGGACAAGCCTTTTGTTGACGGGGTAGTATGTAGCAGGGCGTGAGTCATCCCACAGATGACATCCTTACCTTGTCAGCTTGCTGACAGGGTTAACCTCTTTGGTCATGTGGACAAGGCATCTGACTTGGGATTAGAAGGTCTGTTGTTCGAATCCAAGCATGTGACTTGGGAGACTTTATGGCTGTGAAGTTCACATGTGGGGTTTGTTCTTTGGCAAACTTTTTTGTTAAAGTGCAACAAACTGTTATGCTGATTTTAACTATTGCCTCACAGGTCTATATTTCCCTTCAAAATATCTCTTAGTACCTTGAATATCTTTGATCCTTTAACAGAAAATCACTGGTCCAGAAGAGATCATATAACATCAGATTAGACTTGCTCATCTCTCTATCTAAATATGAGGTAAATTCCATTCTTTCCCAACGTCATAATTAGCATCTTGCAGTTGAAATATGTTCCTGGTGCCATAGTTTTCAGATGATGTTTCACATGAAGTGGTATTATTAATACTATTTTATAACATTTACGACTTTATATAGGTCTGTTTGTTGTTTGATGCTGCACTCAGCAATATTAAATTTATGGTGACGGTCTGTACCAGACAGTCTGGTGATGGATGTCATGAGTATCAACCTATACTATATTGATTTGATGACATGTCAACAAGTCACCGACTCTGACCAAGCGACCCTATTAGTCGCCTCTTATGACAAGAATGTGATTTCTGAAGCCAGAAAGCTGTTTTGCTTCATATTTTTTATTCTAGAAATATGAAAGTTCTAATATGTTTCTGTTCATATCACTGTTCTAGGGGGGTTGTATAATTAGATAGATAGATATAGGATATTTATATAGTGCACATATCCAAGCACTAGTGCATGCTCAAGGCACTGGTATTTTTCCCTCGATCACTGGATGTCACTCTCAACTGCACATCGGATGTCAATCTCAACTCCCTGGGGAGTATACAACTCTTGCTGCCACTAGGCGCACTGAGTTTACTGTGGCTCTCTCATGCTAACGAGGTACCCAATTGACAGCTGGGTGGACGGGGACACATAGTCACAGTACATTGTCCAAGTTTACTGCACGTTGCTGAACCCGCAACTAGGTGTATGCACGTGTTCATGTGGCCACTATCTGGTCATATACCAACGGATTCGTGGGTTCTTTTAAGTGCACAGGGTTGTGTACTGTACACTAGGGGTTGTGACAACACTGAAAGAGTCTGCACACAAAGTTGACTCCAAGGTTTTTACACTCGGTCACAGGTGGGCTTAATCCTGAAACCGAAACCTCACTGGATCACTAGCCTGGCGCTTTAGCCAGCTCGCCCACCATGTAATTAAGTTCCGTGGGTATATATCCATGACATGTAATGTGGAATAAGTTGTGTACTTACTACATTCCAGGTGAAAGGAGTTAACCACAATGCAGCAAGTCCAAACCAAATATTAATGTCTGTCCAGTTAATTGCCAAGTCAGGAATCTCCATCTGAAACAACACTATCATAATTAAAGTCTATCCTTAAGGCAGAGTGAGTGAATAAATACGATTGTACATTGCTTCTAGCGATATTCCAGCAATATCATGGCGGGGAAACCAGAAATGGGCTTCACACATTGTACCCATGTCAGGAATCGAACCCAGTCTTCTGCATGAGCGAATGTTTTAACCACGTGGCTACCCCATTGGACTCAGAGTGACTGAGTGTTATACAGGTGTTTATGTACTTATGCATTTTCGATAATACAGTGCATTATTATGCATCGAATACATACTTTCCAATGACAGTTAAGATGCATCGAGGGTCTAAACTTTACTCCTTTTACTACCCTTATGTGGGATACAGGTAACGACTCTTTGTCGGAATCAAGAGGAAAGTCTGACAAAATATCCGGCAAGATTACAGAATACCGGATACCTTCTGTCATCTCTGAAAGAAATCAAGTTTACGTTTGGTTAGGGTTGGGATAAGGTTTAGGGTTTTTGTTAGAGTTAGGATAGGGTTTAATGTTAGCGTTATTATGTAACTGCCAAATATCCAACATGTGATCATAGATGACAACCTCGAAAAGGTTACTGAAATCAATCAACGACAAAAGCCTAGTAAGAATTTAGAGAAAGCCATCAGTTTCATCGACAATACAACGCACGTGTTTCCAACATACTGACTGAAATATTCACAACACGCAGCAGATTCTAATTTGCATTTCCCTCTCGATGTATACACGGCATGCCTTCGATTTCAAAATTGTAACAACCTTGCTCAAATCCAGCATCGGCCTATCTTCACAACATCCCATAAGTTGCCTCTGATTCATGTGATGATCAATGATAAACTGCCAACACCATCAACGGACCTTTGGTTTATCAGTATCGTCGCCATACACCGTCCATCGTCTGCTGATAGCGTACAAATGGCAAGCGCGGATACACTACTCCGCCAGGTGGCGCACCGGTATTTCCAACCCGGAAGTGTTGCGAATGTAAACATCACACTCCGGCGCAGCGATGACTTAGCATACTAATCACTGCCACAGGCTAATTCGCATATCACGTGACCGGAATTTTCTCTTTGGCATAAGGCGAGCGATTCTACGAATTTTTCATAATGTTTTATACATTGTTAAGAAAATATTTTCTCCACAACTGCGTCAGTAAGGTTTATGGCAACATATTTATTTCAAACCGGCTGCAACGTATGCTCCCAATTAGGCTTCGATGATAGCACGTGGAGCCGTACAACCCATGTACACAAACGATAGCTACTCAAATCGAAATAGTGTTACAAATTTTAGTAAAACTTCTCAGTGACACTGAACCATTTTAACAAAGATGTTTAATTAGATGTGTAGATTCTTCAAAAATAAAACAATTATGAAATTTGTACATTTATATTGACTGAACTGTGTAAGATGTGACGAATCGTCACATCTTTCTGGCCTGTGACAGCTTAGAAAAAAATGAAGACAGAATTACGAAGCCGTAAAGCTATGCGGAAAAAAGTCAATTGCATATAAGTGTTATGTTGTTTCAAGGAACCCGCGAATAATGCGTCAGTTGTCATTCCAATATTGGACATGCTTCTGGATGAAAATCATCACCCTCAATGTTGCTGGAATATTGCTAAAAGGGGGCGTCAAACCATACACACTCACTCCCAAAGTTCACAGCCTTTAGCTGTGGGCTGTGGGCCAGTTCACACTTGTCAGAAGGGACACCAAGTCTGAGTTCCAAACAACCAGTTGTCCCACAGGAGCCAATATCGCTTAGAAACAGTGTATAGGTGTATATAGATCCTACCCTAGTACTATATAAAAGGATCATGTCATATAGCACTAGGGTAGGGTCTATAAACCTATATGTATATGTCTTTCTAACACTGTTTCTTGGCGATACAGGCCCCCGTGAGTTGTCCGACGTCCATTTTTGTATATGTCTGCATAAAACTAATTAAACCTTTCTCGGGCACATTTTTAAAAAAAGAGTGACGAGGGTGGAACATATTTTTATTATTTAAATTAATATTAATAACATGTTTTAAATTAATATTTAAATTCAACTCAAAAGTCTCCTTTTTCGTAAAAGTCATAAATTTTATATTCTAGTGACCGGGATTAAGAACTGAATTGTTAATGAAAGGGGCATGGTTCGATTCACAGAATATACCAGTAAAGTATGGTGACAGCCATAATTAGGGTATACTGGTGTATACTTCATTTTCAAGAGGTTTTAATGGTAAAATAATAAACCCTCAGGGCAACAAACAAAAGGGATTGTGTGTGTGTGCCTCTCTCTCTCTCTCTGTGTGTGTGTGTGTGTGGAGGTTGGTCCAGACGATCCCGTGATCAATAGCATGAGCATGGAATTACGCAGTAGGGATACTATCACTTTTATCAGCCACGTCATCGGTCCTGGCTATCCGGTCCTGTTAGTTGCCTTGTACAACAAGCATGGGTTTCTGAAACCAACTTTTGTATACAACGCTACTAAGACGCATGTAGTAGACTCACCTGAGACTCATGTGGGAGCGTTGTTGTTGTTTAGATATATTCCATACTGATTACCTCACTTTGATAATTAACATGATGGTAACTAGGTAAGGCAATGAAGTCAATCACATATCCTCAGGAAATGCATCTCCAAACCATGACTGACCTCCCCTCTAGCTCCTACCCGGATATCGTGAGGTACCACAGAGACTCACCATATAGGTGTACGACCATTCCCCGTATGCAATATGAAATGACTCTTGCTGGAATAGAGAACCAGCCGTCATGATGGAAAGCTCCAGCGGCCATATTGATGACACCAGCATGTCGTGTAGCTTTGAAAGCAGGTCACAGTTTTACACGCTTGATGTGTCTCCTGCTGCTTCCAGCCGGTCCCTGACAGAAATGGGTTTCCCTGACAACCCGCAGCCATATAGGTACAATGTTGCTTAGCACGGCGTAAAACTAAACACACACACTCACTCACTCACTCACTCACTCATTAGTTCTGTGTTTGTTCAAGAGTCTTGAAATGATGGAAGGATTGCGCCGAACTTGATGTCCAATTTGCCTGAGGAACATTCCTGCATTTCTCATGCCAGTAATTTGGCATAACAGTTATGTAATTCCATGACAGTTTTGACAGTTTTGAAAAGAGTGAAATGTGACAGAGAAAATGTGATTTGAACAATGTTGCGGGTATGAGATTCCACGTTCATTTGCGCGACGTTGCTCGTACAGTTAATACCTCCAAACAAAAATCAGGCTAACAGCAAGAACCAAAATAAATGTGAATAAATGATTTTAAAATGTGCTGTTTTCTTATTTTGCAGGATTAGAGGTCTGTGGAAAAGATATTGCTTAATTAATTTCCATATACATGTGAACATACATTTGGTTAGTATCGACATATTTTTTAAGATAAGTTCCAAACTGAGTTGGATTTGTTTTAGCGGCATTTATAAGTTTTTATAGATGACCAAGATATTTTATGCTTATCCATAAAATATCTTGATGACTTGGATTTGTTCCAGACAATAAGAACCGTAATGCTATATCGTGACGTCATAATCATCGAACGTCATTGCTTTCGTTTGTGACGTCAAGACAATAGACAGCGACACTCTGCATCCACACATTCCGACCGTGTCTAAGAAAAGACAGCCATGAGTGAGAGGAGGAAAACAAGGGCCCAGTCTATCTTCAAGGGTCTCGGTGTCCCATCTAACAATGACTCGGGGATGGGGGCCAAGAGAAAATCGCTGTCCCGCGTCAGTAGCAGTGTGTCCCAGTCTGACACAGGTTAGCCGTCATCGATATTTTATCATGTGAAACTAGACCTCTCAGATGATTTTATCATGCGGTTCATTTTCAATTGGAAAGCATCTGAACTTGGCGATATCAAATAACCACACTGTTTCTCAGTATGACACAAGATAGCCATCATCGATGTTTTATCATATGACCTCTTAGCTGATTTTAACATGTTTCATTTTTCAATTAGAAAATATCTGAAGTTACCGTGGATGTTTTATCATATGACCACTCAGCTGATTTTATCATGTGTTTCATTTCCAGTTAGAAAATATCTGTGTTTCATTTCCAGTTAGAAAATATCTGAGCGATATCAAATAACAACAGGTTCCCAGTTTAACAAAAGTTAACATCCATCGATATTTTATCATATGACCTCTCAGCTGATTTTATCATGTGTTTCATTTCAAACTGGGAAATATCTGAAGTTAACGACATCAAATACCAGCAGGATCCCAGTTTTTCAAAAGATGTCTCAGCAGTTTTAATCGCGTGTTTCAATTTCATTTCTATAATTTCATTTCTAAATCTTAATTTAGCGAAATTATATAATGGCATAAGTGGCACAGGTTACATTATGGGTATGTTATCATATGGAACTATACATCTCAGCTGATTATATCATGTGTTTGACTTTCAGTTGAAACTATCTGAAGTTAGGGACATGAAATAACAGCAGTGTCCCAAGCTGGGACTTCCAGACACGACGCTTATTAGACTAATTGTTAGTGAGCTGCTTTATCCCCGATGATTATTTGGAAAAATCGGCGCTTACTGGAAGACATACGGTATATAAGGATTTCAACACTTACCTTCTTGTCATCCGGTGTACCGTTTACTTACACTGGCACCCAGAAATGTCAAGTCATGTCAGTCACAGAAATCACACCAGGTACAAATAGATCTATGTTGAATTTGGCGAGACTGCGGAATTCAGAACCCAAGACTGGGCGAAACGTTTAAACTATCAAACAGTAGTAGTTTGTGATCTGTTGAACGTCGCACTCAACAGTATTCTAGCTATTTGGCGGCGGTCGGTAAATCCCCATGTCTGGACGAGACAATCCAGTGATCAGCATCATCAGCATCAGTTTGTATATACGACTGTAAGTGTTGTCAGCGACCACATGGCGCCATTACAGGAATATATAGCGTTTTGTATATGATCGACAGCAACGGTCATCTTCAGCGTGTTCGGTAATTGCCATTATAAGCAATGCATGTATACTCTTTCACACACACACACACGCACGCACGCACGCACGCACACACACACACAGACACATACACACACACACACACACACAGAATCACGGCAAGGGACACGAGAGATTACTATCCACAAGGAACACGGAAACACATTCATACACTTCGGTATTTTGTCTCACATTAAGCAGACACTCCTTTCAAACCTAACTCACTAACTAACTTCTACTCAGGGCGAGGAAAGGGAAGAAGGAGGAAGGATGCCCACATGGAGGAGGCTGAGGGGGCCGCCTTGGCCGAACAACTCAAGAAAGCAGAGCGGGAACAGATGTTGGCCAAACTGAAAGCTTTTCCTGCCTTGGAAAAGGTAAGTATCAAGAATTTATATTGATTCAATACCCTGCTTTGGGGTGGGGCTAATAAGGTGTGCGCGTGTGGGTGTGGGTGTGGGTGTGGGTGCGTGTGTGTGTGTGTGTGTGTGTGTGTGTGTGTGAGGAGAGGGAGAGAGACAGAGGAGAGAGACAGAGAGGAGAGGGAGGGACAGAGAGAGGAGAGGGAGAGAGACAGAGAGGAGAGAGACAGAGAGAGGAGAGGGAGAGACAGAGAGAGAGGAGAGGAAGAGAGACAGAGAGGAGAGAGACAGAGAGAGAGGGGAGAGGGAGAGAGAGAGGAGAGAGACAGAAAGAGGAGAGGAGAGACAGAGAGAGAGGGAGAGACAGAGAGAAAGAGAGGAGAGGGAGAGAGACAGAGAGAGAAGTGGGGAAGGGTGGGGGGAGGCTTTCTGACTTCATCAGTGTTTCTGACTTCATCAGGGCATGTCATCGAACCCTCATCGACGCTCACATTATCTGTCACTGATTTCTTTGGCCCGGACTCGATTATTTACAAACAACGTCACTTGTCATATTGTTTAGGTTGAGGCTATCTGTGTCGTTTCTTAGTGAATATCCTTTAACGCAGCTTTCAGCAATATTCCAGCAATATCAGCGAGAAATAGCCTTCACACATTGTACCCATATGGGGAATCGAACCTGGGTGTTCGTCATGAGGAGCTAACGCTTAAACCACCAGGCTAACCCACCGCCCCGTGTCGTATCACAACAGTTTTGAACAGGCTGCTCTCATATGTGTTTTTCAGCTGCGAGAAGAGATGGTCCGTCAAGAGGCTAAGCGGGAAAAGAAGGAGAAGGTGATCAATTTCACAGTGAAGAAGAAAAATCCGAACTACAGGAGGAGGTCAGTCTAAACTGCCACAGACAAATGTATCCTATGAAGAGGCCCTAGGCCCATAATACACGATAAATTATAAATATATTATCCTGCATGCATTAAGTTTAAGTTTTAGAGGACGATTTTATGGTGAATTACTTTAGTTAGATACAGTCCAAGTTGGCATAATAATCTTTGTCCGTAGATTCCATCAAGTTCATGAACTCAGTAACTGTTGATAGTCTGTAAAGCGAGCTGGTAGATATTATTTTCTTCTTAGATATCTTCTGGTAGATATTTTCTTCTTAGACATCTTCTGGTAGATATTTTCTTTATAGATATCTTCTGGTTGATATTTTCTTCTTAGATATTTTCTGGTAGATATTTCTCACTCTTCATAAGTAAATGGTATTCATTTCCAAGACTTTATATTTTTTCTAAACAGTAATCACATTATATTGATGATAAAATTCACTTACAGGAATGTTTCAGAGAGGCGTGTCAGCCTTGACATTCGTTCTTTACATTCTCGAAGAAATAAGTCTAAATCATCAGTATTTTCTTGGATGATTGGATGATTTCTTGGCTGTCCAGACATTGTTAACTGTCATATTTTCAAGTATATACAAAGAATTTGCTTAAGCAACCCTGAAATATCTCCGGATTAGATTAGCTCCGATCTCCACCCTTTGGAGCTTATCTGGGACATGACTGAGATCCCATTCAAAAGGAATCCTCCAGTACAGACCCTGGCCAAATCAGAAACTGCTTCACAAGAGGAATTGCGTAGACTGCCCCTTCGGGGGATCAGGAGGCTGACAGAGGGTATGAGGAGGAGAGTGAACGTTACACTCGGTATTGGCCTTGAATAGCGTAAGATACGCAAAACGACATTTTGAATGTTCACATTCACCAAGAAAGTCAACATTAAACATCCCGAGGCCACATTTGTGCAGACATGCTTTTTGCATGAAAATGTGTGTATTTTCGTTATAAATGAGCAATTGTAATCATACAATCAACATAGATTCGAGTCATTTTTGTCGTCTTTTATGAGTCAAAGGATCAACTCCTGGTTTTCCATCGTGGTCACCACGAGAAGGTTCGTGTACGTGCAAAACCTATCACTGAAATCCTATCACTGCAAAAATACAATGGGCGCTTGATTAATTTCTTTATGTTAGTTACCCTCATGAAGGGGATTATTACGGGTGATATCTAATTCCGTTAGCGTTGTATCCATTGTTAGCATACATCTTCAAACTGTTCTTCTGTCCAGGGTGACTGTAGCAGTGGCGGTACCAGCCCCCGGCGACGTCAAGGCGCTTCCGCTCACGCTGCCAGGTACGCTGTAGTGAGTGAGTTTAGTTTTACGCCGCACTCAGCAATATTCCAGCTATATTGCGACGGTCTGTTAATAGTCGAGTCTGGCCCAGACAATCCAGTGATCAAGAACATGAGCATCGATCTGCGCAATTGTGAACCAGTGACATGTGTCAAAGTCAGGGAGTCTGACCACCCGATCCCGTTAGTCGCCTCTTACGACAAGCATAGTCGCCTTATATGGCAAGCATGGGTTGCTGAAGGCCTATCGTCACGGGTCAGGTACGCTGTAGTGCATGATAGTAGCTCACCAAAACCTAGAATACAGGTGAGCTATGGCATTTAGGGGGAATTGGTTAGCTGTCACTCTACCCCTGTGTCTGTGCTTTAGTTGGCATCAGCGGAAGTCCAGTAGTACCCGTTGAACCAAGTGGAGTAGAACTTGACTTCTTGTCGACTTAGAAATGTCAGGACAGGGGAGGGATGAACTATGCCTCCCACTTCAATAACCGACCGCGGGTAGAGGATTGGGGATGGGGTGGAGTGGAGTGTTGGGTGCACGCCTTGTGGTGAAACAGTTCGCTTGCCACGCCGAATTACGGGTACGATTCTCCATATGGGTAGAATGTCTGAAGTCCATTACTGGTGTCCCCATTACTGCTGTCATGCCTGAACATTGCTATAGACGGCGTAAAACCATATTCACTCAATCGCTGTAACCTTACGAATTCAGACCCTAGACCCTAAGGAAAGGCAATGATCATCAACCAAACTAGAATCCAGGTGTACCCCGAACAGCCCCCGAGGTACATTTCTTCATTAAAACCAAACCGCCTGCAAAATATCAAACTCACGGTTGACATCGCATAGAACAAAGTCTCGATTTACAAACTAGACCAAAGAAGAACCGTTCCTTATACTAGCAGACTAAGACTTTGGCCAGAACGTTTCATGAGCCAACTCTTCAGATTTGTAGACTTAACAGACTGATAATCAGAACTGCTTGAACCAATTTCCTAACCAGGACTTTCACAAAGTTACTGAGGTAACCTTAGTGCAATGTTAAAGAATGAGAGTTTAGCTTAAACTTTGTAATGGTTGCTTCGTGGAAGCAGCCCCAGAACTCATTGCGGCCAGTCGTCAGCTCGTCGGAGAGTGTTCCCGAGTTTTATACTTAAATGCATAGTGATCTGTAAGTAATCAATTCTGGTCCAGATAATCAAGTGGTTGGCATAATGAGCATCTATCCAGATAATGCTGACACAATGACTTGATATCAACTAAAGCTATCAACTGAGCTAAACCACCTGATCAAATTGATGACGTATTAGGACAAGGTTAGAGGGGACCTCCATGTATTTTGTTACCCGGATACCCCATACTGGTGGGCTTTGCTTGACAGTGTTAAAATTACCTGAATATGATGCTTTGATATCATTGTGTTATAAAACAGACAAATACTTTCAGAGTGACTGGGTGTTGTTTTATGCCGCTTTTAGGAATATTCCAGCAATACCACGGAGGTGTCACTCACAATGGCCCTCATACATCGTACCCATGTGGAGAATCGAACCCGTGTCTTCGGGTGACAAGTGAACGCTTTAACCACTAGGCTACCCTACCACTCCACCAATGCTTTCATCAGTATCAGTCCAAACATGAACTTTCATGAGATGTGATTTTCTTTCTCAGTGCGCAAAGGTCCTCGGGTGGATAAGAGTGGGCGTGTCGTACCTCATAGCATTCTGGGAAGTGTGGCGGGGTATTCAGCGGAAGCACAGAGGCGGGGAGAGACAAACGTGGTGACGTCACAGAAGGTAACCCATAAAACAATAAAATAACAGAATGTGTAGTTATATTGCGAGAACAAAAGGTTCCTGCAGACAGCCCTAACATTATAACATCGGTCAGTAGATACAACCCAAGGGCGCTTGAAGGGTAACAGTCATATGTTCATCTCATCCCACCAAGTACCCGTTCATTGCAGGGTGAACGGAGGCATATTAAGAAATTTGCATTAGGAGAGAGTAAATATGTGGGGCAGGACAGAAGCCTAAGAAGCTGCCAAATACGGCCAAACTGCCAAACAAGGTGTCATCCCAATCAATGCTGTGTGTGAAATACCCACTAGACCGTAAGCCTGTGACTAATAATAATCCAGTCGGGACAGCAAATCTTCACAATCACAAATCCGACTGGCTCCTGAATTTTCAGGAGTCATTTTGTAGACATATCACCCTCTCCGACTTGTTTAGTAATAATACACTAAAGTCTTATAAATCGTGCCTGATAAAAAAACCTAAAAAAAAAAACGTTCATTACATTAGAAGCTTAATAATGAAACCCGTGTTTACATTCAAATTTGAATGTGAACTCTTTTGTGGGCGAGTAAATTTCAGACATATCTAGCCATGCTATCTATTGTTAGCATAATTTGGCAACCGTTTCGCTCACTGAACCAACATGGCATTTCTTCCACTGGTTTGAGACATGTGCCACCACACACAGCGTCAACACCGTTATCATTTTTCCATATAAACGTTTCTGGAAAAGCTTTAACCACATGCTACCCCACCGCACCTTATTATGAAGAAACGAAACTGCTGATATTTCTGTTCAACCCTTATGTAATGATGGAACTCAACCACAAACATATTCTTTGTCTGAAGGTGACTGGTCATTCAAACAACGATCTATAAAATCCAAGTTTTCCACTTTCATTATTTGACCTGCATCTGACGGCACTTTACGTGACGTCTTGAAAACGTTTTTTACATCATGTCTTCCAGCCGCTTGTCCGGTTCACTTCCCAGGCGCCAAAGGTCATTCCTGCCCACAAATCCCACGTCATCAAGCCCCGACATATTCCGAATGTGGACGAGATTCACGCTCTACAGTACTGGCGAAACATGCTTGATGACAGGGAGCGCCAGAGGGCAAATATTGTTGGTAGGTCTGATTAGCGTTATCTAAACTATGAATGACTGTTTAAAGTTATAAAAAGTCGAACTAGTGACTGTTTGATAATATAGTATTTCCCAGAGAAACAAGTGGTTGACAGTACTCGCCTGTTTTACCCCAAGAGCCACACGGTGAAACGTTATTGCCATCCCCATCGCCCTCTTCTCCTGGTCATCATCGTCCTTCTCATCGTCGGCGTTATCACGACATACCTCATCGACGTCGTCATCATTCTCCTCATCACTGCCAAATTGGTCCTCCACCTCCGTCTCCTCCTACTCGTCGTCCTCCCATCGTCGCCATCTTCCTCTTCTTCCTTTTCTCTTCATCATCGTCTTCATCCTCTTCCCTCTTCTCCTAATTTTACCTCATCGTCGTCATTACGCCCTCCTTTTTCACCCCCATCCTCTTCCTCTTCTTCTTTCTCCTCCTCATTATCATCATCAACATCGTCGTCGTCACCATCCTCTTCCTCCTCCTCCGCCTCATCATCACCATCATCATTATCACCATTAGCATCGTCGTTGTCGTCATCATCATCATCGTCGCCATAAATTCCCTCCTCATTCTTCATTATCATCACATCACCATCGTCGTTGTCTTCATCGTCCCCTTCCTCCTCCTCTTCTTCTTATTGGTATTGTGTTAAGTTAATAATTTACTTTATAAACTACAGCGATGACAGGAAGAGACCCCTCTGAAGTGATCATGGGAGAAGCCCGGACCTACAGCAAGTGGAGAGTGTTACGAAGGGAGGGAACTGTTGATGGTATACTGCACAATCGATACACAACACCTAACGGGATAGGTAAGGATTTTAGTTTAGTAACGGCCATGTCAAATAAATTTCAAATGATTTTATTAGTGTACAACGGAGTCACAATTTATAATTTATTTTTCCTCGTGAGTGCGAAATTCTTGTCAGCTCTGTACGTCACCGATTTCAACATGACATAAAATTTCATTTTACAAGAAAATACATGTTGTACTCTTATGCTGAGGTAATAATCTCTCTCCGGGTGAAGCGGTGAGTAGCCTAATGATTAAAGCGTTCACTCGTCACGTGGAAGACCCCACATGGGTACAATGTATGAAGCCCATTTCTGGAGTCCCCCGCCGTGATATTGCTGCAATATTCCCCTAAGTGGTGTAAAACTATACTCACTCACTCACTCACTCACTCACTCACTCACTCACTCACTCACTCACTCACTCACTCACTCACTCACTCACTCACTCACTCACTCACTCACTCACTCACTCACTCACTCACTCTTTCCAGGTACCCGAGGGACAGGATTCTGGGCTCTGCCTGATTTTCTGGGGGAGAAGGATGTGGGCATATTGTGAGTACAGTTGAAGTAAAGTTTAATGTAAGGATGATGGTGGTGATGACATGATCGCATTCTGAATATACCCCTGACGCAGCAAGAATGGTCTGAATCTTGTCTTCTGGTGTATGCCCCTACGCGTTGATGTAACTACTACTACTACTACTACTACTACTACTACTACTACTACTACTACTACAGCCACTGCTACTACTACTAATACAGCTACTATTACAAATTTACTACTAAATATACATAAAAAACAACAGCAAAAACAACAACAACAGCAACAACAGCTTCTATTTAAAGACTACACAAAGTCTTATTTAACGCTAAATGACTAAGTAGTTTCGACACAAATTCTTTTCGGTGTGTCGAACATAGACATTGAACGATGTCTCCAGTAAATTCGACGTTTCATTGTGTCGACAGCACAAGCCTTACCCGCACAGAGAGAGGGTATGCGAGGGAAACAGAGTTTATGAGTGTACCAGAAGCTATCCAACAAGAAAAAGGTAACACCTTCATCACCATGTCGCCATTGTTCAAAATGCAAAGCCTCATTAAAGCTTTAAAAAAGTTAATAACTAATATAATGAATGCACAATGCCATTTAGAAAGTGGTCAAATACAACATATGACATATTTGGGATTTCACTTTCGTGGGAAAGTACCAATTCTAGTACTTTTTTGGGTTGAGTCACATTCGGGATTCGAACCCGCACCCTCAGAGTCAGGCACCTAATCGCCAGCACACAAAGTCAGCCGCTTAGCCCACTCAGCCATCGCGACTTCCATGTGGTGCGGGTTCGAATCCCGGATGGAACTCAACCCCAAAGAGCACTAGAATTGGTACTGTACTAAGAAAGTGAAATTCCAAATATGACTTGTGTTGCAATTAATATAATCTTATATACTACCCATTCCTTCTTCACTTCCTTTTACTTGTCCATCCTACCCAGCCTCTCTCTCTCTCTCTCTCACTCTCTCTACCTCGCCCCCCCCCCCCCCCCTCTCTCTCTCTCTCTCTCTCTCTCTGATAAGCAGACTCTGTAGCAGAGAAAACTCAAATGTCTGCCGTGGTTTATTGACACTTATATATATGCATGTCTGCTAATGATAATATGCAATGCAACTTTAGTCACTGACCACATGCATTTAACACTTATCGGGCTTATACGCCATAAACAAAGAGCCGTCTAAGTGTATCAGCAAATGAACCAGTGGCCAATGAAAAAGTTTCGTTACACTTGAGTGCACATCCGCCGGCTCTGACTGCTTTCGGTATCGCGACTGCTTCGTTTGGAGGGAAGCCCAAGTACAAAATACTGCGCTTTTGATTTGCGATTAAACGCTTATTATTTTGTTGATTATTTTTTGTTAATCAGCAATGCATTTCATATATCATGAATAAGTGGTGACTGTGTTTTAATTATGTTTGAGTTTTCGGCGACATGTGACCTTTAAATGTTCAAATAAATGTTCCTTCTAGTGTTGCTACACCCGTACACCCGAATGTGAAAATGTGTCAAGATGTACCTCGATGACTTGTCGGCACATGCACAACAGCACCAGTGTTTGCCCTATGTGGAGCAGATAACCAGAATGACTTCAATGTCGGTGGCTTCTTCACTTCCATTTACTTGTCCATCCTACCCAGCCTCTCTCTCTCTCTCTCTGCCTCGCCTCTCTCTTTCCCCCTCCCCACCTCTCTCTCTCTCTCTCTCTCTCTCTCTCTCTCTCATCTCTCCATTTTGAAAGAGATCACACGTGACATGCGTCATATTTGAGACTGCACTCATATTTTGGCATCCAATAGACAACGGAGGAAGTGATTACATATGTATATTTTAGAATTCAAAGGAGACTTTGCAGTAATCGAACACCTGTGGTTTTTTTTCAGGTTACATCAAGACCAATAGAATCAAGCTGGACCCCATTCTCAGCGTTCCCGTGAGTATAGTTTGGACAAATATAGTGTTGGAAAATCAGAGGCATGTAATAAAATGAAAATAGTCCTAAACTTGATTCAAATCCGAACGAGTAGCTTTATGTTTTATATGAAATATTTAGAGCAATAATAATTTGATTATATCCCGTTGATTTTTCCAACTCAGTATATTTATCTCCATTCTACCGTAACAGCGTGATTAAGATTAAAAACAATACATACTGTGCTGAAAATTCAAAGGTTTATAATGTGATTATATACATCTGAATGACTTTGATTAACCAATCACAATCCAGCATTTAATAAAGTCATGGTAGAATTTGAGAATTGTTTGAGCATTATTTTGAGTATACGTTACTAGTCTCTATCGCATACAGAAGCGATATTCATTTTTTAAAAAGTTGCATGCAAACACATAGCGTTACCTATCTGAACATAAATTGTTTCACCATAAATGTTCAAGATATTTGCTTAGATCTGAAAATGAGACGGCAATATTTTCACAAACAGTCGGCTCTATCTGGGTTGTTTACGAGTTAGAATGAACGCAGTCTGATCTTGTTATTTAAAAAAACGTTTGAACTTGAAAGAAATTTATTGAACAACTTTTTGTTGTAAAAGTTTAGTAAATTATGTCAAAGGTATGGCTAAAGGCAGTGAGTATTTAGTCTCAAGTTCATACTTATGAAAATCAAAAGTAACAGATGCATTACTTCGTGATAATACAACTGTTTTACTATTTCTCTAATAAATAAGGGGAGGTAGGGTAGCCTAGTGGTTAAAGCGTTCGTTAGCCACGCCGAAGACCCGGGTTCGATTCCTAACATGGGTACAGTGTGTGAAACCCATTTCTGGTGTCCCCCGCCGTGATATTGCTGAAATATTCTAAAAACAGCGTAAAACCAACTAACTCACTCTTAAATATATACATTTCAGCCGGATTTTTAAACCGTTTGTCCAAAACGACGTCAAATGTACGACAACGCGACAATGTTGCCTCTAGGATTCCATTAATAATATAATAAACAAATATAGAATGATTTTTCACATTTACAGAAGCTTCGGGACATCTATACAATAGGTCGTCCATTTAACGCGACCACGAAAGTGAAGTGTGAACCACAGCCACGTCTTAACGCTCCACCACCAGCTTCACGTGAGCCGTAAGTTCCTCTATATGTACATGACTATTCCCCACATAAGTACATTGTGGGAATCCCATTTCTAGTGTCCTCACCGTGATATTGCTGAAGTATTGCTCACTCACTCACTCACGCAACTGTCTTGACATGTTTCATCTGCCCGTAGTCGCCATAGACGTTGACGTCGAAGCGTGGACGATATCATGTGAAGTTTCCATACAAGTCGGAACATTTACGCCATACGTAGATGAAGAAGTGATTGTCTGATGTGAAGGGATGCCCACAAGTTCCGATTTTGTTCGCTGTATATTGACCGTATATTAGTGGTCTTGAAATATTCTGTGTAATTTGACCTACTCTCAAATTCTTTCGAACTGAGGATACACGGAATTATCAACATCACTGAAAAGCAAAAATATTTTAGCGGAAGAATACTCTATGACCTAACGTTAGAAATATTATTTTGTGTCTGAAATGTCCATATAAGTAAGCCCCATTGTTATATTTGAAGAAAATTTGTTAAATATATGTATTTATAATATATATGTACACATGGTATCAAGACGTTAATGGTTGTTTTAAAATAAAAAAATGGTTTAGGTATAGTGGATAAATCCAGGACATTGACAAAAATTAGTTACAACACAAATTCATTTGTTTATCCTTTTTAAATATTAACTGATTTCAAAAGACTTCGTGCGGTATTTCAGTGTAGACGCATATTGGCAAAGCTTAGTACTATGATAATGTATATGGTAACTCCTTTCAGGATAAAGAAAGACAGAGCCAGATCTCTCCCAAGTCTTATATTTGGCGGCCATATTGTCACGTGGAGCGATGACGTCATCGATGAAACTGTTGTCAAGGCGGAACTAGGGTTAGATTGTTTTGCAGGAGACCGACAAGACGCACACTTGGAAGTGACCAACACTGGACTAACAGTGGTTGCCTTTGACTGGAAGGTATTCAGCTTGAATACACTGCCACCCTGGTTGTAGTGCCACCATGGATATAGTGTCACCCTGGGTATAATGCCACCCTGGATATAGTGCCGCCCTGGATGTAATGCCGCCCTGGTTATAGTGCCATCCTGGCTAAAGTAACACCCTGGTGATAGTGTTATCCTGGTTATAGTGCCACCCTGGTTATAGTGTTATCTTGGTTATAGTGCCACCCTGGTTATAGTGTTATCCTGGTTATAGTGTTATCCTGGTTATAATGCCACCCTGGTTATAGTGTTATCCTGGTTATGGTGAAACCCTGGTTATAGTGTTATCCTGGTTATAGTGTTATCTTGGTTATAGTGCCACCCTGGTTATAGTGTTATCCTGGTTATAGTGTCACCCTGGTTATAGTGTTATCCTGGTTATAGTGTTATCCTGGTTATAGTGTTATCTTGGTTATAGTGCCACCCTGGTTATAGTGTTATCCTGGTTATAGTGCCACCCTGGTTATAGTGTTATCCTGGTTATAGTGTTATCTTGGTTATAGTGCCACCCTGGTTATAGTGTTATCCTGGTTATGGTGAAACCCTGGTTATAGTGTTATCCTGGTTATAGTGCCACCCTGGTTATAGTGTTATCCTGGTTAAAGTGCCACCCTGGTTATAGTGTTTTCCTGGTTATGGTGCCACCCTGGTTATAGTGTTATCTTGGTTATAGTGCCACCCTGGTCATAGTGTTATCTTGGTTAAAGTGTTATCCTGGTTATGGTGAAACCCTGGTTATAGTGTTATCGTGGTTACAGTGCCACCCTGGTTATAGTGTTATCCTGGTTATAGTGCTACCCTGGCTATAGTGTTATCCTGGTTATGGTGAAACCATGGTTATAGTGTTATCTTGGTTATAGTGCCACCCTGGTTATAGCGTTATCCTGGTTATAGTGTTATCCTGGTTATAGTGTTATCTTGGTTATAGTGCCACCCTGGTCATAGTGTGATCCTGGTTATGGTGAAACCCTGGTTATAGTGTTATCCTGGTTATAGTGCCACCCTGGTTATAGTGTTATCTTGGTTATAGTGCCACCCTGGTTATAGTGTTATCTTGGTTATAGTGCCACCCTGGTTATGGTGTTATCCTGGTTATAGTGTTATCCTGGTTATGGTGAAACCCTGATTATAGTGTTATCTTGGTTATAGTGCCACCCTGGTTATAGTGTTATCCTGGTTATAGTGCCACCCTGGTTATAGTGTTATCTTGGTTATAGTGCCACCCTGGTTATAGTGTTATCCTGGTTATGGTGCCACCCTGGTTATAGTGTTATCCTGGTTATAGTGCCACCCTGGTTATAGTGTTATCTTGGTTATAGTGCCACCCTGGTTATAGTGTTTTCTTGGTTAAAGTGCCACCCTGGTTATGGTGAAACCCTGGTTATAGTGCCACCCTGGTTATAGTGTTATCCTGGTTATAGTGCCACCCTGGTTATAGTGTTATCTTGGTTAAAGTGCCACCCTGGTTATAGTGTTTTCCTGGTTATAGTGCCACCCTGGTTATAGTGTTATCCTGGTTATAGTGTTATCTTGGTTATAGTGCCACCCTGGTTATAGTGTTATCCTGGTTATGGTGCCACCCTGGTTATAGTGTTATCTTGGTTATAGTGCCACCCTGGTTATAGTGTTTTCCTGGTTATAGTGCCACCCTGGTTATAGTGTTATCCTGGTTATAGTGTTATCTTGGTTATAGTGCCACCCTGGTTATAGTGTTATCCTGGTTATGGTGCCACCCTGGTTATAGTGTTATCTTGGTTAAAGTGCCACCCTGGTGATAGTGTTATCCTGGTTATAGTGCCACCCTGGTTATAGTGTTATCTTGGTTATAGTGCCACCCTGGTTATAGTGTTATCCTGGTTATAGTGTTATCCTGGTTATAATGCCACCCTGGTTATAGTGTTATCCTGGTTATGGTGAAACCCTGGTTATAGTGTTATCCTGGTTATAGTGTTATCTTGGTTATAGTGCCACCCTGGTTATAGTGTTATCCTGGTTATAGTGTCACCCTGGTTATAGTGTTATCCTGGTTATAGTGTTATCCTGGTTATAGTGTTATCTTGGTTATAGTGCCACCCTGGTTATAGTGTTATCCTGGTTATAGTGCCACCCTGGTTATAGTGTTATCTTGGTTATAGTGCCACCCTGGTTATAGTGTTATCCTGGTTATGGTGAAACCCTGGTTATAGTGTTATCCTGGTTATAGTGCCACCCTGGTTGTAGTGTTATCTTGGTTATAGTGCCACCCTGGTTATAGTGTTATCTTGGTTATAGTGCCACCCTGGTTATGGTGTTATCCTGGTTATAGTGTTATCCTGGTTATGGTGAAACCCTGGTTATAGTGTTATCTTGGTTATAGTGCCACCCTGGTTATAGTGTTATCCTGGTTATAGTGCCACCCTGGTTATAGTGTTATCTTGGTTATAGTGCCACCCTGGTTATAGTGTTATCCTGGTTATGGTGAAACCCTGGTTATAGTGTTATCCTGGTTATAGTGCCACCCTGGTTATAGTGTTATCTTGGTTATAGTGCCACCCTGGTTATAGTGTTATCTTGGTTGAAGTGCCACCCTGGTTATAGTGTTTTCCTGGTTATAGTGCCACCCTGGTTATAGTGTTATCGTGGTTATAGTGCCACCCTGGTTATAGTGTTATCTTGGTTAAAGTGCCACCCTGGTTATAGTGCCACCCTGGTTATAGTGTTATCCTGGTTATAGTGTTATCTTGGTTATAGTGCCACCCTGGTTGTAGTGTTATCCTGGTTATTGTGAAACCCTGGTTATAGTGTTATCCTGGTTATAGTGCCACCCTGGTTATAGTGTTATCTTGGTTAAAGTGCCACCCTGGTTATAGTGTTATCCTGGTTATAGTGCCACCCTGGTTATAGTGTTATCCTGGTTATAGTGTTATCTTGGTTATAGTGCCACCCTGGTTATAGTGTTATCCTGGTTATAGTGTTATCCTGGTTATGGTGAAACCCTGGTTATAGTGTTATCCTGGTTATAGTGCCACCCTGGTTATAGTGTTATCCTGGTTATAGTGTTATCCTGGTTATAGTGTCACCCTGGTCATAGTGCTATCCTGGTTATGGTGCCACCCTGGTTATGGTACCACCCTGGTTATAGTGCCACCCTGGTTATAGTGCTACCCTGGTTATAGTGCTACCCTGGTTGTAGCGCCACCCTGGTTATGGTGCCACCCTGGTTATGGTACCGCCCTGGTTATGGTGCCACCCTGGTTATAGTGTTATCCTGGTTATGGTGCCACCCTGGTTATAGTGCCACCCTGGTTGTAATGCCACAATGGATATAATGCCATGTTTTTTGCTGGAATGGATTTCCTGTCTAATTAATAACTTGACTGCAATGCCAAACTCGACATAATGTCATTTGACAAAGTTTTGGGGGACACAACTCATTTTCCCTGGTTATAATGCCAATTACACTGACTGCACGTGATATAAATGCCTTAATTCGTTCATTGACAGGACTCAAATTAATTGTAGTCTTGTAATCACAGGTAGGATAACAATTGTGACTATACACTTCCTGCCAGCCACAAATCAAATCCCTTGCCGGTGGGATTATCCAAGGCTTATTACATGAGACATCAGCTCAGTGACCCCTTTGTTTGGACAGGTCCTCCAACTGTCCTGTCTGGTTGTAATTCCACCCTGGATATAATTTCTCCTGGACACACGGTGGCATTATAACAAGGGTATATTGTAAAGGTTGACTTCCCACGTTTAAAACAAAAGATTTAAACAAAACCACCCTTTTTAACACGTTTATCTGGTCCGATGGCAAACAGACAATGTAGGCTAGTGGTTAATGCTTTCACTGTTAACGCTGAAACCGACGTTCGAACCCACAGTTTGTGTGAAAACCATTCTCAATATCACCGATGCTGTGTTGGTAACTGCAGTGCAAAATAGTCTTTACACCCACGAAGGTCCGGGGTAGAATAGGCCTTCAGCAATCCATGCTTGCCATAGAGGCGACTAACGGGATCGGGTAGTTAGGCTCGCTGACTTGTTGACATATGTCATCGGTTCCCAGTAGAGCAGATCGATTCGCATGCTGTTGGTCACAGGATAATCTGGCCCAGACTCGATTATTAACAGATCGAATAGAAATGTGCCATTTATGACAAAATGTATCGTACCTCAGAAACATAATGACATTCTTACGAGCTGATGTGTTTTTCCATATTTTCATATGGTATATACTTCAAACAAAAACGAATGTTTTTTTGCGAATTTCTAGACTTGATACTTTCATTATTACTTTATTCCCAAGGGTCTGGATAAGATGGGCGATTTGTTGTTTTCCTCCGCACGCAGCAATATTCCAGCTGTATGGCCGTGATCTGTTAATAATCGAATCTGGACCAGACAATCTAGTGATCAACAGCATGAGCATCAGTCGACGCATCTGGAATACTATGACGTGTCAACCAAGTCAGCGAGCCTGATCGTGATCATCTGATCCCGTTTGTCGCTTTTACGACAAGCTTGGGTTGCTGAGATCAATTCTAACCTGTATCTACAAGGGTATCATGACTGAGACAAATATTAGAGAATATTGATACTTATTTTTTGATGCTTAACTTCACTAACTTTATGAACAATAGCTAGACCTGGAAAGGTTTTTTAGAAATCTTTAAATTTCTTAAGATTTAAATTTCCACGCGTACAAAGATCAGGGAGACAAACTGCCAGTTGGTATAATTCTGAAGTAAATACTAAAACACCTCACCTCGTGATGTCATACCATGACGTAGATGATGTGATGTTGATGTTGTTACAGAAACTGCCGACGGAGGATCCCTTCGGATTCAAGAAAGACGCTGTCCAGAGGTTTTACTTTGATCAGAGTTATGGTAAGTTACACACGAACGTCAATCACACTGATGATGTCTATTTCATCCTGTTAGTGAAAGTATGTTTTGGTTTCTTAATAATAATAATCCAGTTATCATGCGCATTACTCCATGTACAATTCATGCTCGAAGCGCCCAAACACTTACCCAGATTAACCCAAGCTGCCTGCTAGGCGGTAGAAGGTGAGTGTTTACATGACTTATTCCATCGGGTACCCAATTTCTGCTGGGTGAACAAAGGCAATTTTCAACAAACTCACTTGCCTATTTAAGTGAGACCACATGTGTTACGTACTTCGTTGCTTCGTTGTGAGGCAGGACTGGAGTCCAAGAAACTCTCAGAAGTCAAACACGGTCACCTGAGTTTTGTGCTCAGGACCACACGCCACCCATCTCCCATTCCCCCTATCTTTCTGTCCCTCAATCTCTCTATTGGTGTCTGTACTCCCATTCTTCCTATCTTTCTGTCCCTCAATCTCTCTGTTGGTGTCTGTACTCCCATTCCTCCTATCTTTGTGTCCCTCAATCTCTCTGTTGGTGTCTATACTCCCATTCTTCCTATCTTTGTGTCCCTCAATCTCTCTGTTGGTGTCTATACTCCCATTCTTCCTATCTTTCTGTCCCTCAATCGCTCTATTGGTGTCTGTACTCCCATTCTTCCCATCTTTCGGTCCCTCAATCGCTCTATTGGTGTCTGTACTCCCATTCTTCCTATCTTTCGGTCCCTCAATCACTCTATTGGTGTCTGTACTCCCATTCTTTCGATCCCTCAGTCTCCCTTTTGGTGTCTGTACTCCCATTCTTCCTATCTCTCGGTCCCTCAATCTCCATCGCTCCTTCCCTCCCACCGCCTACAGTATTACGTCCCGTGCTCATGCTTGTCGTTAGAGGCGACTAAAGGGATCGGGTAGTCAGGCTCGCTGACTTGAATGAGACATGTCATCGTATCCCAGTTGCACAGACCGATGCTGATGCTATTGATCACTGGAATGTCTGGTCCAGACTCGATTATTTACAAACCGCCGCCAATAGCTGTATTGCTGAATGCGGCGTAAAACTAAACTCACTCACTCAATCGTGTAACAGTATATCTACCTATGCAGGTATTATCCTCCCGGGAGAGACAAAGCGCATAGCCACGTCCTTCAAGAGCCCCGGGCCAGGAGTGTACACGGAGACGTGGGGGTTCGAGACAAGTCCCCGGCTGTGTGGGAGAGGGCGTGTCCTCCTGACACTGTGGGGCATAGCCCGAGATAGAGACGTCAACAAACACGGGAGAGACACCATTGAGGTGAGGCTGCTCACTTTGCTTTGGGAAACTCTGTTGAACATGTGCAGTGTAAACAACGGCTATGTCGAAACGTTCGTATGTGTAATTCGTTCTTTTCATTGTTCGATATACGCATTTTGACTACAGCGCACAGCAAAAGGTTTATCAGCAACACATGTTTGTCGTAAGAGGCGATTAATGGGATCGGGTGGTCAGGTTCGCTGACTTGGTTGACACGTCATCGTATTTCAGTTGCGTAGATTGATGGTCATGCTGTTGATCACTGGATTGTATGGTCCAAATTATTAACAGAACGCGGCCATATAGCTGGGATATTGCTGAACATGGCGTCAAACATTAGACCAACCAACAACCAACCTTCCCAGACCCTTAAGGTTGGACGCAGTTTGGAATATAAATTAATAATGAATGGCCGGGGTAGAACGCCCCAACCCAGTGTGACAGTACAGTAAGACAATCTACTGTGACAATTCAGTGATACAACCATGTGTGACAATCCAGTGAGACAATCATGTGTGACAATCCAGTGAAACAACTCAGTATGACAATATAGTGACAATCCACTGTGACAATCCAGTGAGACAATACAATGAGCTAATCCAGTGTGACAATTCAGTGTGACAATCCAGTGAAACAACCCAGTGTGACAATATAGTGACAATCCACTGTGACAATCCAATGAGACGATACAATGAGCTAATCCAGAGTGACAACTGAGTGGAACAATCAAGGGACAGTTAGACAAAATGAACGACGGGACGATTTTCTCTTTGGTCCATTTTCTAAGCGACCTTTATCACGGTTCCATTTCCAGAAACGTCTCTCTCACAACCAGGCCCTATCGATATGCCAGCGCATCATTCACGAGGTTATCGAGTCCATGACACTCCTCACCCCGTTTGAGCGCTGTAGGCGACAGAAATCCTACACGTGGATGTTTGAGGACGCACCTAGAGTAAATGATCACTTCGAGGCTCTGAATCCAGGGGTGGGTAGTGATCATCATGATTAAATCACGTATACCTATTTAGAAGACGTCATCGCTCGTTCATCCGAAGTATGCGGACGCACAGTAACACGTGACCGAAACCTATAAGGCACTTGTTAGGATATGAGAGTAGACATCATGTGTAGGATATGAGAGTAGACATCATGTGTACAAACCTAACTTACAGAAATTCCTTTAAAAAAGTATAGATTTGGAAAATGACCATCACAAACGTCCTGTCATGTGCCCTCTCACCACTTTTTTGAAAAATCTGGACGGTGTTACTAACGGTATTACCCTCTCTCCAGCTCTTCCACCACTGGTCGGTGTTAACTAACGGTATTATCCCTTCTCTCCAGTTCTATATGAGGTCGGTGTTAACTAACGATACTGTCCCTTCTCTCCAGGTCTCTTGTCTGGGGTCTGTGTTAACTAACGGTATTATTCCTTCTCCCCAGTTCTTCTGTATGAGGTCGGTGTTAACTAACCGTATTATCCCTTCTCTCCAGTTCTTCTCTATGAGGTTTGTGTTAACTAACGGTATTATCCCTTCTCCCCAGTTCTTCTGTATGAGGTCGGTGTTAACTAACGGTATTATTCCTTCTCTCCAGTTCTTCTGTATGAGGTCGGTGTTAACTAACGGTATTATCCCTTCTCCCCAGTTCTTCTGTATGAGGTCGGTGTTAACTAACGGTATTATTCCTTCTCTCCAGTTCTTCCATATGAGATCGGTGTTACCTAACCGTATTATCCCTCTCTCCAGTTCTTCTACCACAGTGAGGTTGTGAGAGACCTGCTTCTGTTGAACCCGGAGACTGGCCAGGAGGAGTCGGCGTCTGATTCATCCAGCAGCACGGAAATAGTGCCCATACTTTCACTGGCTTCGCTGAAGAAGGTAGGTGTTGTCCTTCAGTGTTAACATATGTTTAACTTATACTCTACGATATTGCAGCTAGATCACCCCGGACCAGTCACCCTTCGCTCCATTAACGTCCGATGGCGTTTCATAATATTTTCACTAAACTGCTGTTTTCTTTCAAAATGATTACGATGAGTAGCTATTGGTCGGTCATGTTTCTTATTATCGGTAATGATTGGAACAGTTAAGCTGTAGCACTGCTGGGTCGTTTTAATGCACCATATTCCGCTTTTCCACCCTTGATACTACATCTGAACAATATTGAACATACTTTATGGGTAACAGTTTCTTTGATTTCATGAGTACGACGTTTCGATACGGATTCTTGTATCGGTTCCCGGTTCAGTTTTTGTCACCGCACCAAGTCGATCCTTGGTATTGCTGTGACTTCATTCAAAGGCATTCATTCCTTAGCGTTAAGAAGTCCTTGTTATTGAACCATGTTCATTTCTGTAATTTAGGATAGGGTATTTATGTAGCTCACACACACATGCATATAGTGCTTGCTCAAGGTGTTGGTATTTGTTTCCCTTGATCATTGGATGTCAATGTTCGCGGTTCATCTTATTATCAATCTCAACTCCCTAGGGATCATGCAACTCTTGCCGCCACAAGGCGCACCGAGTTTATCCTGGTTCTCTCATCCTAACTAGGTACTCAATTCACAGCTGGGTGGACTGGGACACAGTCACAGTACTTTATCCACGTTTACTGCACGTTGCTCTACCCGCAACTAGGTGTATGCACATATTGATGTGGCCACCGTCTGGTCATATACCAAGTGACTCGTGGGTTCTTTTAAGTGCACAGGTTTGTGTACTGTTCACAAAGGGTTGTGACAACACTGAAAGAGTCTGTACACAAAGCTGACTCCAAGTATGTTACATCCGGTCACAGGTGGGCTCGATCCCGACACCTCAGACTGACTGGATGACTAGCCTGGCGCTTTAGCCAACTCGCCTACCGCGCCCCGCATTTCTCCACACGGCATTTGTCACCACTCGTCTGTTTCGATATCCATCAAGAAGACCCGCCCATCACGCCCCCGTGTATTATTGCTAATGATAGTCTCCATCTGTGTCGGTCAAGCATCTCCATGTTAGAGAGAGAGGGCCCTCAGTATTCTGATGACATTGTCCACGTACTGCATGAGTCTTTGTATGCTGATTGTATGTATGTCTGTGTTGTGTACAGAACTTAGAAACACTATCAGAAGATGACAAAACCAGGAACGGTCTCCTGCACAAGTTTAGCCAGTCGGTCAACAAGATGACGTTCTCAGTTCAGAGACCAGTATCTTCAGAGGGATTCTCTGTGTGGTAGGCCAGTTTGTTTCTGAACTGAGTGAGTGAGTGAGTGAATGAGTGAATTTCATATGCAATTTACAATATATGCTACCCACATAAACTTTGGGTCACCATGTCTCAGGGTCCGCCTGCACAGTCAATTACAATGAAATTCTGATAATGAAACTCGGGAAGGTGGGAGTAGCCTGGTGGTTAAAGCGTTCGTTCATTAAGCCCAGGTTCGTTTCCCCACATGGGTACAATGTGTGAAGCCCATTTCTGGTGTCCGCGATATTACTGGAATGTTGCTAAAACGGCGTAAAACCATACTCACTCATTGTAATTAGACCCGTAGAGGTCCGGGTTAAATGTACGGTTTTTCAGACTCGCCGATACAATTTGACTGAAATTGTACCCCTTTTGCGAAGATCGATGATCACTGGATTGTCTGATCCAGACTTGAATACTTACAGACCCATGTAGCTGGAATATTGAGGCGTTAATCAAACAAACTAGCAAATTGAATTGATTTCTAAAACTTCTTACTGCAATCCAAATTCATTAGAACTATTCGGATCAATTTTTATAACATACTCGAATGTTTTACATGTTCAAAACTTTGAAAGGTACATTCGAAGTGGAAGAATATCGAACGGCACTTGAGGTACATTCGAACTGCGCATACATTCTGACTGGATTCTAAATATTCTAAACATATTCAAGGGAGAATGAAAAGACAAGCCACTTTAAATCCTGTCAGAATGCGCCTCGAATAAATCTGAACGTATCTCAATTGCTGCCGGACTTCTGTTGAATATTCTTCAGATGTATCGGAGTATTTCGATTGAAGTTGTCATACAGCTCGAATGTACCTCGAATGCATCCCGAATACAGTCAGAGCGTCCCGAATGCTCTGCAAAACTGAACCTTTACGTCATCAGAACACTACCGAATTGCATGAAAACAAGTTGGCCACCTGAAACGTCAAATAGCATCTGGGAGCCGCATTCTTACAACGCTTGATAAAATTGTTTGGTTTGACATTCTCGGTTCGAATTTTGGAAATGTTTTATCCTTGCTGATTCTACTTAATTGCAGTTAATTCGAAGTGTAACGCTGCACCATGTTCCATTTCAGTCGCTGCCTGTGGAGCATGACTATAGATGACCTGGTCACTCGTTCCCTCCGTCTCAGAGACACGCTTGGAATATCATCAGAGAGCAACATGCCAGAAGGTAGAACCTGAGAGTGATCACATATCATACTGGTTCTTCATCAGACACTCTTATTGGGAGTCGAACCGGGTCTTTATCGAGATCAGCGGACGCTCTTGGCTACACCCACGCCTGTTCTTATGGAAATCTATAAGCAAAATGAGTTCATTTGGTATATACTAGCCGAACGCTTAGACTCTGAATATATATAATTTTGATAGTAACAAACAAAGTCATATCAATTTGACAGGAACCCCATGGAGACCAGGGATTCAGAAACCGAGGAAATCTAGACTTGCCTTATTTGGTGCCTTAGCATTGCATAGAACGCTAGGCCTTAGGGAAAATAACGGGTTCAGGAACTGTGAGACAAGGTAGATATCTAAATTTATTTTGCTCATTTGTGCAATAGGAGCGGAGAGTTACCTTGGTTGTCAAAATGTCCGGATTCGACATATCTCATAGCTACAATGCATGAAGTCCCCCGCCGTGATATTGCTGGATAATGGCAATTAATTCTTATGAATGTAGCGCCAGGCTCGTACATTAATCCTTTCATGGCGGCTTTGTCAATACGGTGGGGTAACCTAGTGGTTAAAGCATTCGCTCGTCACGTCGAGGATGCGGGTTCGATTCCCCACATGGGTACAATGTGTGAAAACCATTTCTGGTGTCCCCTGCTGTGATATACCTGGAATATTGCTGAAAGCGGCGTTCAGCCGTAATCACCAGCTCTTTCCTTTTGAAATAAAGCTGTTTCGGAATTAAATGATTTTATCATTTTATATATATATATATATATATATATACATACACACACACACACACACACACACACACACACACACACACACACACACACACACACACACACACACACACACACACACACACACACACACCCACACACACACACATATATATATATATATAGAGAGAGAGAGGGGTATATCTAAAGTTACACACACACACACACACACACACACACATATATATATATATAGAGAGAGAGAGGGGTATATCTAAAGTTACACACACACACACACACATATATATATATATATATAGAGAGAGAGAGAGGGGTATATCTAAAGTTACACACACACACACACACACACATATATATATATATATATATATATATTGGGGTATATCTAAAGTTGTATATGTTAAATCTGTTTGCAGTGATGGTTTCCCGCATCAAGGGTATATCTAAAGTTATCAAGGGGAGAAGAAAGACCCTGTCTCAAACACCAACAGAGGTGAGTCAAACTGCGTAAAACGGTGCTCATGATGTTGATCACTGGATTGTCTGGTCCTGTCTCGATTATTTACAGACCACCACCATACAGTATTGATTCAGAAGAAACCGTCATGTTGTTGCAATTGGTTTCTTAAAGTTCAGACTTTGACACCACGTGTCTTTCATAATTAGAGTTATTATCTAACTGAACACTGTTAAAGCGAAACCATTTATTCCAACAAAGAAAAAACGTAAAGCGACAAGGTTCAAGTCCTTGAAAGACCGAGGGAAACACTGGACGTGATCATACCATATTTCGGTGACGTTCGTCCTCAACGAAAAGAGGGACGGTGCAGTAGCCGAGTTGTTAGAGCGTTTGCGGGACCTGTGTTCAATTCCCTACGCAGATGCACTGTGTGAAGCCCATTTCTGGTGTTTCCTGTCGTGATATTGCTGGAATGTTGCTAAAAGCTCTATCAATCGCTGTTGTAGGAGAAACCGGCACCCGTGTCAAGCCAGAACCGTCGCAAATCCCAGCCAGCAAAATCTCTAGCAGAGGAAACTGTTGTTGTCAAGCCCCAAGAGCAGATCCAGCCGGTCAAACACGACCCCCTCCGCTACAAGAGATACAAAGAGAAGCTTCATTGTGAGGTAAGACATCGGTCAAAGAGGACCCTCTCTGCTACAAGAGATACAAAGATGAGCTCTATTGTGAGGTAAGACAACAATCAAACACGATCCCCTCATCTACAAGAGATACAAAGAGAAGCTTCATTGTGAGGTAAGACATCGGTCAAACAGGACCCTCTCTGCCACAAGAGATACGAAGATGAGCTCTATTGTTAGGTAAGACAGCAACCAAACACGACCCTCTCCGCTACAAGAGATATAAAGAGAAGTTGTATTTTGAGGTAAGACATCGGTCAAACATGACACACTACAAGACACATAAAAGAAGCTGCATTGTGAGGTAAAGCGTCGGTCAAACACGCTCCTCTCCGCTACAAGGCATACAAAGAGAAGCTGTATTGGGAGGGTAAGACATCGGCCATTCACGCCTCCCTATGCTACAAGCATATGTGCACAGGTATTTCTCGAACAACACGGAAGAATGGAGCGAGTAAAGATGAATCGTCTTGATCGATACCGAAAGAGACGAGTGGTGACAAGTGTCATGTGAAGAAATGCGGGACGCTGGGCGAGCTGGTTAAAGCTAGCGATCCAGCCAGGTTGAGGTGTCGAGATCGAGCCCACATGTGACTGGGCGTAAAAACCTTGGAGTCAACTTTGTGCTGCAGGCTCTTTCCGTGTTGTCACAACCCCTAGTGTACAATACACAAACCTGTGCCCTTAAAAGAACCCACGAAACCGTTGGCATATGTTCAGATGGTGGCCACATGAACACGTGCAAACACCTAGTTGCGAGTACAGCAACGTGCAGTAAATTTGCACAAAGTACTGTGACTACGTGTCCCAAGTCCACCCAGCTGTGAATGGGTACCTCGGTAATATGAGGCAGCTACAAACTCGGTGCGCCTAGTGGCAGCAAGTGCTGTATACTCCCCGGGGAGTTGAGACCGATATTACGATGGGCCTTTGATACTGACATCAAATGATCGGGGGAAAATAGATGTCAGCGCCTTGAGCAGGCACTTGGTGCCTGGACATGTACTGTATATAAATATCCAATAATAAAAATAATTTTAAAAAATGCCGCAAAACAGTCAGAATGCACGTAAGTCTTGGGGTACTTTGATAAAAATTACCCCCAGTACTTAAACTGCTTGTGGCATTTTTAACTTGTTTGAAAAGATATCGTGAAAAATATGTTTGTACAGACGTAGGACAATTCCCTCCCGGACAATTGCCACCCGGACAAATGCCACCCGGACAATTCCCACCTAGGGCAGTTCCCACCTAGGACAATTTCCACCCCAAAATATAAGTAACATGAAGAACATAGTTCAGTTTCAACATTTATTCATTTTAACATAGGTACCATATAACAATATTCCATATAAAACAAACATGAACTATTACCTTTTCTTGACATGACAGTTTTACTGATAGTATTTAATACATAACAAATGATAGCATTTTTTAAAGTAAGGAAGCACTATTTTGTGGCATACATAAGGTTTTTGTAACTGTAACTAATGATATTATGTTTGTATGACATTGCCATGTTTGCATGACATTGCCATGTTTGCATGATATTGCCATGTTTGCATGACATTGCTATGTTTGCATGATGTTGTCATGTTTGCATGATGTTGCCATGTTTGCATGATATTGCCATGTTTGCATGATGTTGCCATGTTTGCATGATGTTGTCATGTTTGCATGATGTTGCCATGTTTGCATGATGTCATGTTTGTATGACATTGCTATGTTTGCATGATGTTGCCATGTTTGCATGATATTGTCATGTTTGCATGATATTGTCATGTTTGCATGATGCTGCCATGTTTGCATGTAGCGTCAACAACTCAAGTTCTCTACATTCTAATATTGTGGGCAACACTTCATAAGAAGTCTAGACACCGTCTGTTGGGGTAGTATGTGGCGATTGACTGCAACGCTGCTGGCAGTCGCGCTACTGTCTCCTCTATCGGGCAATGTTCAACCCAGATACCATTATGTTTTATCAAAGTGAATATTGCACAAAGTAAAAACTTCATGTGGTATGGTTGGGATTATAGTGAAAATAGCAGGGTGGGAATTGTCCTGGGTGGGAATTGTCCTGGGTGGGAATTGTCCTGGGTGGGAATTGTCCTAGGTGGGAATTGTCCTAGGTGGGAATTGTACGGGTGGGAATTGTACGGGTGGGAATTGCCCTAGGTGGGAATTGTACGGGTGGGAATTGCCCTAGGTGGGAATTGTCCGGGTGGGAATTGTCCTGCTCCCCTCTCCTACATAACGGCTCTCAGGTTTCCAACGGCGTTTTCTGACGATCTTGCAGGCATGCTTTTGCGATTTTACGTGCGCTTTTCGACATGTTAACGTAACGTAGATATAGATAATTTGAAAACAGTATTTTTATATAAGGCTACATAAAAATAATTAAATGTTTCGGGCGCTTTTTTCAAAAGTGAAGATGCAGTAGAACTTTCTTTAAAAAAATTGATATAAAAAAGTGACGAGGGAGGAACATATTTTTAAGTTTTTTCTCCGCGAAATACAGCTTTGGAAGTTTAGCGCGCGTTAATGAGTTGCAGATTCACACTCGTTCTTACAGACACTATTCTTTTATTGGACAAATGGATGATGGGGATGCGGCCAAGTCAAAATTATTTTTTTTTATAAATGGCGATAAAAATCGTTACGCGCACAAATAAAAATCACGCGCCGATGCCCAAGAAACATTTCACTTTTTTATTTATATAATCTAATCACCTTTAATCTTAATTACTGTGCTTGCATTTCACATGACAGGGGATATTTCACCCTGACGTTTCTTTGAGGACTTTTTTCAGCTATTCAGAATGTATTTAATGTATTTAATGCCATGCTTTGCCAGAGCAGATTTCCTTATGATACCCTGGTTATAATGATAAACTGGACATAATGCCATTTTCCAATATCTTTTGGAACAAAAGTCGTTTTACCCTGGCAAATCACACTGGCTGCATGTAGTATACATACCTTAATTGGATAGCTGACATGACTCATTCATACCTTAAATAGTCTTGCAATCCCAGATTACACATGTGACAATACACTTTCTGCCACCTACATCAACAAGTCACCTGCAGCTCCTAAACGCTGGAATTATCCAGGCCTATTAGACAGCCCGGACACAACAGCACTCGGACCCCCCAAATTCCTAGGTTAACTGCCCCATGCCAAAAAACCCTTGCAAAATATAACCACAGGATAAAACAACCTTTGAGTTGATTTTATAGTTGACACACACACACACACACACACACACACACACACACACACACACACACACACACACACACACACACACACACACACACACACACACACACACACACACACACACACACACACACACACACACATTTTTGTCATGGACTTACGCGTGTCGTAGTGCTATGATCACATATAGGGATGGAGCCCTGGTCCTTATTGAAAACTTCAAATCAGGCAGCACAAGTGACTACCTCCTAAATGACATTGTGTATTCATACTAATTTTGAGTTGAATTAAATATTTTTAACGACAATGTACATTAAATTGAATTGCATTTTAATTCTCTTGATATATCTATCTTAAAATCATGTTACAATTGATCGCATCTAAATGTCATTGTTTAAATTGAAATGAGTATTTTGTTACGACAATGTATAATAAATTGAAATGCATTATTATTGAATTGATTTGTTTATAATGAAAATTAAATTCACAGGTGTTTGTTGCAGATATACGACCTTCTCTGTGATCTTGTTGACCGCATGTCCGAGTACCTGTCCAGTCTGGACACACCGCGAACCAGGGTCATCCAGACATAGTGATGACCACATTAAAGAACACACGTGCCCCGCAGCCCTGTCTTTGACACTTACTTATTAAAATGCTCTGTAACATTCATGAAACCAAATAGGATATTGTTTTTCTCTTTTGATATTGACACACGTCAATATACTTCCCTAAATATTGATACTTTCATTGATAGTGGTCTAGCATTATTGATTGCGTGTCTTTCATATTTATTTTATTTTAATGTAACAATGATCATCATATGTCCCAGAGTATTCTCCCCTTTTCTGTACAATCAGCCATATATGTCAGGCAAAGTGTAAAATGTTTTAGGCAACTGAAAATAGTCCAGTAAATTTACAAATTGATGTTATTACCATAACCAAGTCTAGAAATGTTCCTGTTCGTTTGTGAGAACGATAGAATTAATAAAAAGCGAATTGAGCGAATTGTGTGCTGTGATGATTTCAAGCCATTTTGACGTCACTAGTTTCCAGCCAGTCATCATCATGGGGGGGGGCTTGGCTTGTATCGCTTAGGAACAGTGTTAGAAAGACGTTGTTAGAAGGACATATCGGTGTATATACCCTGCTGCTGTAGGATGTAGACGCCTATCCGTCTTTCTAAAACTGTTTCTATGCGATACATGTCCCTGTGACTTCTATGAAGTCTTCACTCATAAATGTTTATGTTTTCGTATGAGACAATATTATGTCATGACTGAAAAGCAATGCATGTCACAATTATAATGTAAATCTATTGATACTACTGCTCTATATTCATAAATAAGTCTCCTCTGTCATCACGCGATGATCTTCAATAAATGACATGATTAGATGGAATTTCCATCGTTTTATGATTACACCATTCCTGACGTCACCAATAACTGACGTCATTAATGGAATTTCCTGTCTTATGAAATCACACCTTTGCTGACGTCATCAATAAATGACATCATAAAGAGTTTCCTGTGTAATAATGTCACATCACTGATGACGTCATAATGGAAAACACACGCTCGCGTACACAACTGCGGCATTCCATGTTGTGTGTCTGTTTATATGAGTTCAGAGCGAAAGTCAGTACTATGTATGTCCTCCACTCGGCAACGTGTTAGCACAGATTTTCGCGAAGTCGGTCGTGCACATTTGTTATTTTTTCTGCAGCAACTACACAGTCCAACATTCTTAAAATCACATAGCTGTGAATGGGTGCACCTAGTGGCTGCAAGAGTAGTATGTTCCCCAGGAAGTTGATAATTTGATGTGCCGTTGAGACTGACATCCAATGGTTGAGGAAAAAAACGGCGCCTTGATAATGTACTAGTCATGTAATAACACACAAGCTGTTCACATTCTTCGTCACATGGGTCTTGTTTACAATTAAGCCGTTCATGAATATATGGGTTTGCAGCTTTCAAACAAGCTGTCACAAATGACGCATATAGCTGCAAAAACTGAAAAAAGATCCACGCATAATGCACTTGAACGACGTAACTGTTTGTTGAAATCACAATCGACTCAAAAATTACACTCAGCGCTTTTCCTACTGCATGGGTGGGTGAGTGAGTTTAGTTTTACGCCGCAATCAACATTATCCCAGCTATATGGCGGGGTCTGATGAGCATCAATCTGCGCAAATGAGAACCAGTGACATGTGCCAACCAAGTCAGCGAACGTGACCACCCGATCCTCTTACGACAAACATGAGTTGCTGAAGATCAATTCTAACCCGGATCTTCACGGGTCCTTATGTTACAAAAGACCAGAAGTTCCGAGAAGATCCCTGTTCAACCTGGATACCTAATCTACCCCGGACCTTCATGGGTCGATCCAGATCAAACTTGCTGACATTGGTTGAAGAATGTAGGGAATTATTTAAGACCCGTGAAAACTAGGTCACATTAAAAAGTGAGCTGGCATAAAACCATACTCACTGCACATGCAGGACCCAGCTCACTCACTCCCTTCCTCACTCACTCACGCGTTTTTCACATACATGCATGGGTATTACTAATTGTTGAAACCATCTTGAATTCATGACAAGGTCTACATTTGACAGATCAGTGAAGATCCGGGTAGAATAGGACTTCAGCAACCCATGCTTGCCATAAAAGGCGACTATGCTTGTCGTAAGAGGCAACTAACACGATCGGGTGGTCAGACAAGCTGACTTGGTTGACACATGTCATCGGTTCCCAATTGCGCAGATCGATGCTCATGTTGTTGATCACTGGATTGTCTGGTCCAGACTCAATTATTTACAGACCGCCCATACTGCTGGTATATTGCTGAGTGCGGCGTAAAATGTAACTCACTCACTCGCTTAAGTGAACCATGGCAGAAGACGATGATTAGAATAAGAAAAACAACATCTCTCCTATTCTCATTTTTATTGCATATATACTCTTGTGACGATACAAGTGTAAAAATAACATGAAGGTGTCAAAGTGACTAGTATCAGTATCAGAACAGACAGCAGCAAAGTAATTTACCTGAACATGTCGGTAAGTGCATGTAAAATCTCCTAGCTATTCGTCACCACTCGGCCCTTTCCGTAATCCCCAAGACGATTCGTCCCCTCTATCGACGAATGTTATGTGTGACAGTCAATCGTTTTCGATTCTTTATTCAGTATGGACTTGGGGTATACGCCCCTCGTCATCATTTTACACTGCATATATGGTAGAATATGGTTCTTCATTGAAATATACATAATGTTACATTTACAAAAAGAAGCTGGACAAAATATTTCGGTATTCACATGCATAACTTTATGTATTTACATAATTTTGCAGTACTGTCTTTAGATGGGTTTGGTAATATCCAAAAATGTCAGCATACTTGGTTTCCTCCAAAAATCAGCTATTTACGATGTACTGTATGTTTTGGACAAATTAGAACGAAAATGGTATTCATCTTCAATTACATATGCATTATTTTCTTTGCTGTAGATACAACATCTTTTCTCCCATCAATATTTTCATAACGCCCAGTTTTAATCTTTAATTTATCACACGAACATAGTTAAATACCGAAGAGTGTTTGGATGTAAAGCATCTAAGCATAGTTCATATCCAAATTCATTTAATATTACTGTATAGCCATATTTCACCACTTCATGTACTGTCATGATGCCACTTTTTAAAAAAATAAAACAATCAATCTAGCGTTGCTTAAAAAGACGACGAAACGATCTAGCGGCAACACATCCTGGGTCATACCATAAATATCCAAAACCATATATAAATATAACTTTTTTAACATAGAACATCCATTTCGTTACGCTTTTACAGTGGAAGCTGTCAAAACCGGCATCTGTCCAAGTTGTCATTACCGGCACAAAATCTCCGTCCCTTCGGTGGCTTGTACATTTATCATCAGCTCTACAATCCGGCATATTGTCTAAAGCACATAATTTCTTCAGTCCCAAAGAATGCCGGCTTGGACAGCTTCCACTGTGATAACATCAATTCATAGGTTAATCTAAGGAGACTTTGCAGTTTGAAGCAGTATTATATTATATCTACTAACATAGAAAGGAAAACGACTTAGTCACATTACATGTATGATTACACAATGCCATTTAGAAAGTGGTCAAATGCAACATATGTCATATTTGGGATTTCACTTTCTTAGTAAAGTACAAATGCTAGTACTTTTTTCGGTTGAGTCCCATCCGGAATTCGAACCCGCACCCTCAGAGTCAGGCACCTAATCGCCAGCACACAAAGTCAGCCGCCTAGCCCGCTCAGCCACCGCGACTTCCACAGAAATGAAAGTCGGACAACTGGTAGTCTAGACTGCGTACTTTGTGTACCCCTCTGATGAGTGTAAATTGGCACGGCTCCCACGGCCGAAAGCTATGATTACACAATGCCATTTAGAAAGTGGTCAAATGCAACATATGTCATATTTGGGATTTCACTTTCTTAGTGCGGGTTCGAATCCCGGATGGGACTCAACCGAAAAAAGTACTAGCATTTGTACTTTACTAAGAAAGTGAAATCCCAAATATGACATATGTTGCACATTACATGTAGTATAACTGTGATGAACTTTAAGGATATTTTTACAAAATTCTAAATGTACACGTTCAATGGCACTTTGCTTTTTGCAAACCCCACACTCGACAACCATAGTGCATAGTAACCGTAACAAAAGAATCAAACAGACCACAACATGTTTTAGCAGAGAAGTGACCATTTCTGATATTATGGAGCAGTCCATTCATAGCTTTTAAATCTTTATTACAAGATATTTATATAGCGCACACATCCATGCATCAAGTGCTTGCTAAAGGCGTTAGTACATCGATCATTGGATGTCAGTCTCAACGTCACATCGTATTATCAGTCTCAACTCCCTGGGAAGTATACAACTCTTGCTGCCACTAGGTGCACCGAGCTTTGTTGTGGCACTCTCATTCTAACGAGGTACACAATTCACAGCTGGGTAAACTGGCACACATAGTCACAGTACTTTGTCCAAGTTTACTGCACGTTGCTGTACCCGCAACTAGGTGTATGCACGTATTCATGTGGCCACCATGTGGTCATATACCAACAGATGCGTGGGCTCTTTTAAGTGCACACGGTTGTGTACAGTACTCTAAAACCAATGTTCATCCTGTTTTAATTTTCGTATCTTGAGGAAAAACACCACTTTGTCTTCATACTATTAACTTTTATGCCCCAGTCACTGCAGTATTCATACAACTATCCAGAGAATATTGAAGTCCACTTGGCGATTCCGCAAGCAAGATCATGTCGTCAGCAAACAGTATAAGGAACAGATTCATTTAGATTCATTTAGAGATCCTCCATGAACAAGGAAAATAATATGGGAGACATGACCTCTCCCTGTTTAATACCAACCGCGGAAGTAGTCCGAGATATTACCTTTATACCTAATGCAAGCTTTAACCTAGGCATACATAGCCTCTATAATAATCCACATCATACCACGTATTCATACGTTATTCAATTTAAATAACATCTCTATGGAATACTGTAAGGAACATTCTCGCGATATTATGCGAGAACGCGAGAATGTCCCTTACAGTATTCCATACATCTCTATAGACAGCATCAAACTCTTTTGATAGGTCAACAAAACAACCATTTTCTTGAAGATAGCTGCTGACAAGTCCTTGGAATACAAATTGTGCGTCCATGGTAGAATAACCATGTTTGAATCCAAACTGGGCCTCTGAAATGATGTTACATGTATCTGCCCATAACGTAAGTGTGTTGTTCAATACAGATGAAACCAACATTGCAAAGCAGCTATTAACTGTGATAACGCGATAATTTGATGCCAAACGGGCATGCTTTTCTGCAAAGGAATGGTAACTCTAGCGGTGTTGATATGGCGTATAGCGATGCCTGTTGTTAAAGCACTGCTACTCAAATACCACACAGTGTACAGTTGTAATATTTTCGCGCATAGTCGCAATATCGACCATGATGTCACGTGTCTGTCACGTGACGTTTTGTAACCCACTTGTCGTCTGCTGCATATTCTGACTGTTTCTGACAACAATGGGGAAATCGGCTGATTTGTTGGAGTCACTTAAGAAATTAATTGTAAAAATATCAAAGTGGCGAAAAATGCCCTTACACTGGAATGCTTCGGTCTCGAAGCAGCCTATATTCGGTGGTAAAAAGGTTTTAATCAACGTGGATCAGTCGAGAATGCTTTCAGAACACTGACTCCTCGGGACAATGCACAACTTTTGAGGTTGGTCTGAGACAATAGGATTTCATCTGTAGGGAAGATAACTGAGAATTTCAACAACAGCAGGGCTACACGTGTATCGGTGAGAACTGTAAGGAGACGATTGTATGAAAATAAATCTCATAGACTTGTTGCTAGAAAGAAAATCCGAATTCGAGATATGCATCAGAAATCGTTTGACCTGGGCAAGGGGCAACGATATCGTACCGTGAATACTTACTGGAATCGAGTAATCTTCTCTGACGAGTGTAAAATTATTATTGGGGAAAACAATTGTGGCTCTGTTTGGAGAGAGCCCGGTGAATATTACCTCCCGTAATGTCTTTGTCCGGGACGACAGCCACGCATCAGTTTCATAAGGTGTGATTGCATCACCTGGTATGGTGTTGGTACCACTTGTATTGTTAATGGCAACATTTAATGCTAGGAAATACACAGAAATTCTCGATGACATGCTTTGGCCCGTTATAGCCAGACATTTTCCGGGAAAGTGCTGCATCTTTCAAGATGACAAAACCCCCATACATCGGGCCCGTGTCGTTCAAGATTAAAGCGATGAAACGATATTACTGGCTTGTTTTGGCCTGCACAGAATCCAGACGCAAATATCATTGAGAACTGTTGGCTCCACCTGAAGAAAAGACTTCAGGGAAAGGCTTCCATTTAACATTCAGAACTACTTCAAACAAGAAAAACTCGATATTCCTGTTCGATTCCATTCGTGACCAACTCCCGGACAAGCCGGCGACAAGCCCCTCTGGAAGGTGTTCATATTGACATATGAACACCAGATCTACTACACCATGAGAACGGACATTCTATTCTTGTTTAATTTTTGTTATTTCTTTTATGCTTTGATACTGCTAAATTAATGATAAAATCATATTTGTTAACGCTTATTGTAACGTTGTTTTTATGGTTGTTTAAGAATCACAAATTGTACCACTCGTACTTTTCCGTAACCGGCATTAGGCTAGTTACGGAATTACCCGAGTTGTTCACGAATGTACGAAGGTGGGCGTGTTGTTATGGCAAAAATGTTATAACTCGAGAATCTACGGCCTCTCCACTGTCGGTTTTCAACGACTTCACCTTTCGTAAGCTGGGGCTGACTCTGTGAACGTTCATGTCGCCGCGACAAGACATGTATATTTGGTCCGAGTGATATATCATATCAAAGGTAGGACATTTCACTGTTAGAATCGCATCAGCCTTACTGTTATTAGCAGGCTTGGACACTTTGAACAATTTGTTTTGAGAAGTATAGTACAACGAATTACCAATGGCGTCAAGCGCCAGTCGAATCTCTTTACCTGAAACTATTCTGATCTTGTTTACAATGGCACCTTCATAAGTTCCTATATATATCCAGTGAGGCATGCTAATGACAAAAATCTTTCTGAATGGATCTACTGTCAGGTCCCATTGGTTTATCTTTTCGACGTTGTGGATAATTGTCTGCGAGCTTCCATCTGTGTGCATCCTCATTACTTTTAGAGATGACGTGAAGAACTCCATCATACTTCGCTTATTTAAACAAATTGCAAAGATGTAATCATTGATGTCATCCATATCGATACTGTACGAGATGAAATTAAGATTTAGGACTTTTTCTTCTCTACTGGTCAGGCTGATTAAGGAAATATTGCCGGACAGTTGTGATATGATGACGGAATTTAGACTGGAACTGTACACAATATCTGTAATCTCTACTCCTTTTCGTTCCCAGAAGGTGCAGGCCTCGACAACATTGGTTTTAAGTTTTAACCGCTGGAACTGGGATCGATGCCTTTCACTGTATGGCGCTATCAGCAGGTATTCTCTTCCATCAGGGATCTCAGGGTCTGAACAATAAATTTCACGGTCAGAGCGATCAATTTCTTTAGCGATCTCGGGGTCTGAACCACCAACGTCAGGGTCTGAACGTGCTATTCCTCTAGCGATCTCGGGGTCTGAACGATCAGTTCCTTTACCGATCTCGGGGTCTGAACGATCAGTTTCTTTACCGATCTCAGGGCCTGAACGATCAGTTCCTTTACCGATCTCAGGGCCTGAACGATCAGTTCCTTTACCGATCTCAGGGCCTGAACGATCAGTTCCTTTACCGATCTCAGGGCCTGAACGATCAGTTCCTTTACCGATCTCAGGGCCTGAATGTCCAATATCTGAAATGTGAAAGGTATATGACTAAGAAGGGAATGGGCATGAAAAACTGAAAAAAATGTTCTGGACTAAACTACTCGTGGAAAAAGAAAAAAATCGTTTGGGGCGTTTATTGTCACCAAATGTAGAAACATGTTATGACTTACGTCACAATCAACAGCTGGTGGCAGCAACTACCCACAGCATTGTTTAGTTTGGAAGATCCATTTGCACGTGCGTTACCTTAGCGATTATGAGAGAGTGAGTGAGTTTAGTTTTACCCCGCACTCAGCAATATTCCAGCTATAGGACGACGGTCTGTAAATAATCGAGTCTGGACTAGACAATCCAGTGATCAACAACATGAGCATCGATCTGCGCAATTGGGAACCGATGACATATGTCAACCAAGTCAGCGAGTCTGACCACCCGATCCCGTTAGTCGCCTCTTACGACAAGCACAGTCACCTTTTATGGCAAGCATGGGTTGCTGAAGGCCTATTCTACCCCGGGACCTTCACGGGTCAAATTGACAATCAAAGCTATGGATGAACTCGGAAAAAATAGTAAGGTTTCACTTGCATGCACAATGTACTGTTTTAATCATATCTTGTATATCAAACAGGATAAAAGAAATGTAGGGTGAATGGTATGTGGCGTTTCCATAAAATATAACATGTACCGCTACCCTGTAAAGTCATGTATTTCGGATGATTTCATAAAATGTGTTAAAAGCAAAAGTTTGGAAAACTGGTATTCATAAAATATTTAACAATCTAACGTTATTTCCTTCAAAACTATGAAATAAACGCCAATATAATATTAATCTTATTTCTGTTTCCGTGAGTACTTTTGATGTAACGCTGTTTTGTGTTTGTGATGTTCTGAATTGGCAAAACAATGGTGTGCTTCCATAAGATGTATTGACCATGAGCTGCTCGTGAATAGACAATGCTGACGTTTCGAATTCTGGATACGACTGGCTTCCAAATAGTACTAAAATTTGTGATCTGTTGAATATATTTCGCCTATGACAAAAGTACCCTTTATATACCCAGTCTTTCTCTACGTTGCTCAGAAAATAGAATCCATTTGGTAAAGGCAATACAGAGAATCACATGAATGAACCATTAATGACACAAGCACTGGGTTATGATGACGTGTCAGCCACGTCAGCGAGCCATTCCCTCCCACCACACACCACCACCCGATCAAACTAGTCGCCTCTTACGACAAACATGGCTTACTGAAGATCAATTCTAACTCAGATCTTCACGGACCTGAGACCTGATGAAAGATTGGTCTTCTCCAACTTACAGTTCACACACTGATCTCCTTTGGTTCTTGTCCGGACGAGTCGAGAATGCTCGGGACATCCTAGGTCCGGGTTCTGAGAGCACTGGTAATACAATATAGAATATTTGTTGTAACATGAATGGTAAATACTCATCAGCTGTAAGCAGGTGCGCAGCAAGTCAATCGTTTCGTGTGATAGGCTGAACAGCTTTAATTCAGATAGTACTGGGGGCTTGCCCAGCCTTTTTTCTAAACACAACCATCATGTGTAATCGTGGGCTTTGTTACATAACAGTACTGGAAGTGTCGGTTTTATATCCATGGCTCCATTTCACCTACTTGTACCTGGTGGAACCTGCGATAAAAACCGAGTTGCTCCAGACAAATTCCAGCTGCACAGCTGTGATTGCAAAATGTAGACGCAAATATTTAGATGTTATATTCAGACGTTTAACCACACAAAACTGACTTGCACTTGGTGCTACTAATAACAAAATTGTGCTTTGTAATACATGTATTAGGTTGCACACAACACTAAATCAGGCCCTGTTTTATAAGGTGTTTTGATGATGATGATGATGATGATGATGATGATGATGTTGTTGATGATGCCAAATAGACCCTGAGGGAAGATGTGACAATTTATTCCATTCCTTTGAAAATGTTTCTTCTGTATGGATATATATTACTTTTACTCACATGTATTGGTATTAACTAGTCGTAGGCTCGTTACATGGTACTGCTTTCTTGGTATTGTACAAATGTGATTTCATGACGCAGTGTTCGCGTTTCGAGAGCAATCTGTATTTGATCGAGTAAGAACATAACAACCAAATGGCAGACAATTCCGATGCCATGGGAATGAACAATACATTAATAAAGGCAATGAGAGAGTATGATTTTACGCCGCTTTTAGCAATATTCCAGCAATATCACGACGGGGGACAAGATTCACACACTGTGGCCGTGTGGAGGATCGAAACGGGGTTTTTGGCCTGCCGGGCGAACGGTTTGATCATCAGGGTACAACTTTGTATTTGCGACTACATCACTCTCTCTTTTCCCAACATGGGTGCAATATGATTGACAGCAAAGTGAGTGAGTGAGTGATTTAGTTTTACGCCGCACACAGCAATATTCCAGCTATAGGGCAGCGGCCTGTAAACAATCGAGTCTGAAGCTGACAATCCAGTAATCAACAACATGAGCATCAATTTGCGCAATTGGGAACCGATGACATGTGTCAACCAAATCAGCAATCCAGACCACCCGATCCCGATAGTCACCTCTTACAACAAGCATAGTCGCCTTTTATGGCAAGCATGGGTTGCTGAAGGTCTGTTATACTCCGGGACCTTCGCGGGCCTTGATAACAAAGCATTACTAATGCAGGACACTTATTATTCTTCGTGCCATAAATATGGAATATGCCGTTCTTTCAGTCATGACATGTATTTGAGTGTTTTGTCACAGCAACAACTGAGATGTTGGCGGAGCGGGGATACTGACAAAGTATAACTAGATATTTTCACCCTTTACATTACTTTTTTTCCATGAGAAAACAAACATTACCAAAATTGCCAACAACTACTCAAAAAGTCAACTTTGACAAACTCAACATAGCCATACTCATGTCAGCTTATATCAGTATCCGTCAACACTCACAATGACATCGAGTTTTGTTCTTTAAAATTTCTTTTTTTAAAAAAAAAAACCCCGAATTCCAATTATGAAATTTCTTCAACATGTCAGGGTTTGAAACACAACAGTTTTATTTCCAAAGCTATGCACCGTTTGGGGAATAACATGCAAATTCAGAAATGAAGACAGCTGGTCCTGTTAGCTGTTGTGAAAGGAAAATGTACACTCACTACGACGTAAAACATAACTCACTCACTCACTGACAATAAATATCAATTATTTACTTTTAAGGTCGCTTGATTAAATAGGATTTCGTCAGCAGCTCCGGCATCCAGTTTTTCACCAATCACCCGACACCTAAAGATGTTCGTTGAATAGCAGCACGTTGGTCGTCCTGTTATTTGACAGCAAAACTCCTCACATAGCTTTAAACCGCAAGGCCTTATCTCGTACTTCGGTATCTCAGCCGTCACCATGACAGCCATGAAGAAGGCTTCAAGGTTGAAAGAGAACATATTCCAACCTATGAAAAGTCCCAGCTGGAACAAAATGGAAAATCACAATAAACCACAAACACTTGAAAATATTCTCTTCAGAAGAGTAAGTAGGGGAACCTGAACTTTGAAGTTTGGTAGAAAGAAAACCCATAGAGGGACCTTACAATGGCATTCATCTTGTGTATGCAGCATCATTTCACGTTATCACCACACGCAAACACAATGCATGGGAAGCACGTGCACAACATGGGCGCCTCCTACACGTGCATGGGGAGTCATTATGAATCTTGACGTTTTTCAGGCAGGTCGTGAAATCACTGTAGACCCTTTTTTCCGATAATTTTCTTGCATCTGTGGATGGTCAGGGTTTTCAGGGTCAAATCACACACTACTGACTGAAAATTGTAAACCTGAAATTTTCATGTCATACGCCAGTCACCTAACAAGGGAGATAACTGAGCGAACAGCTTTGCTTTGAAAGAATTCCATGTGGTGATGCCTTCTCAAAACATCCATTATTATTGTATCAACACTGATTCAATGTCATATATCTCCCAATTTCGACAATCGTACAATGAAAGTTCCCCAACTTTTTAAAGAGTATATATTGAACAGCAAAGAAATGTAAGTTTTAAAAAAAATAAAATCTCATAAACGTAAGCGTTCGCGTTTATGATTTCTATTAAAACACAAAACAAAACAAAACAGAAGTGCGTTTCTTTTGCTGTTATGTATACTTGAACTGAACCCATTCCGAGTAAGATTCCATTCTAAGAAATTTACATGTACCTTGACTGATAGAGCATAGGCATTGTACGTATACAGATCTCCTGAATCAAGAAATTCCGGATTAACCAGGTGAAGTAGTAATTATTAAATCAGGTTTCACTGTACAGAAAAAAATGTGAAGGTTGAGTCCTATCCGGGATTCGAACCCACACCCTCAGATTCAGGCACCAAAGTCAGCAGTCTGACCCTGGGACAATGTGATTACACAACAATGCGACAAGGTAATAATACGGCATTGCAACAAAGGGAAAATATGACAATGCAATAAAGTGACTGTGCGACAATGAGACAACAAGGTGGTACAACAATGAGACAATGAAACAATGAGACAATGTGACTATGCTACAAAGTAAACAGGACATTGCGATAAAGGGACAATGCAACAACACGACAATGTGGTGGCGTGTGGTCATCTGCATAAGGCTCAGGTCACAATCAGGTGAAGGCGCGGTCAGTGCTCGGATGGGTGACCTGACTCCTGAGCATTTCTAGGACTACAGTACTGGCCGAGAACGAATCACATGACACATGTCTTACCTTACGCAAGTGAGTTTGTTCAAACTGCCTCTGTTCACCCAGCAGAAAATGGGTACCCGGTGGGATAAGTCATGTGATAGTAATCTTCTAGGGCCTAACAGGCAGCTTGGGTTATCCAGGGTAATAATATGCCTGCTTTAAGTGTTAGCGCTATGAGCATTCACCTCATGAGTGGAGTTTGATACAGTATAAATACACATATTATTATTTAAAATGTGACAATACGACAATGCAACATTGTGATAATGCAAACACATAATCTTGATCTCGCACGACAGTGCAACATTGTGACTATACGAGAACGCCGCAGAGATAAAGCACCAACATGCGACAATGACGAAAATGTCACTATAAGGCTTTACATGAAATATACAGGACAATGCGACATTACACAAATTTACCCTACAACAAAGCGAGAAAGATATGCACGACTATGTGACAAAGGGACAATACTATATAACGGTAAAATATCGATGCGACAATATCACTACACAACAATTGCGATAATGCCACAATGTGACTATATGACAATGCAACAAGTATATGACATGACAATGCGACAGTGCGAATACAACTACATGACAATGCGACAGATACATAATTACTATCCAAAAAGAAACGCATAGACGAGAAATCTGTTACGAAAATGTCGCATTTTCAAACATGTGTAACTCGTTCACAAATGAAATTTTACACCAGTTTAGAAGAGGGTAATATCAATACAACCAAGGGGTACTTTTAAATAACGGAGACGATGAGCGCGATGGCGATGACGTAGCACGACCCCAACGTCGGGTTTCCTGGCTCTCAGACCAATCTCTTTCAATCTGCTCCGTACAGTCTAACAGGATATCCTCTGAAGTCCAGGCACCCTGGCTACTGTGCTCTCACCCGTGGCAATACGATCCGCAGCAGTGATGGGCTTGGGCTGCAGTGGTAACTCGAGGTCTGCCTGTACGGGGACGGTCATTTGTTATACTTGTTTGGTTGCAACGAACTGCAAGCCATGATCTCTTGCTCAGACTAACATTCAGACGCCTGGCAACAGAAGATTGGTAATCCCCAGTATGCATTCTTTCAATGGCGATGTTCCGTGTAGTCAAGACGTGACGTAGTGATTTGAATGCCAATTTCTGAAAATAATCTGGATTTTTATTGCCAGACAGTGAATGCCCTTTGTTGCACAATTTCAACTGAAAGGTGATTTGTGTTGCATTGTGGCGATGCCTTTCTTGTGAGAAATCTCATCAAAATCAGTAGTATAGGGAATGACAGTTCTAAAACACTTTCAAGAAATGTCTCTACAAAGCCTTATTTACTAAATAAGGCTTTGGTTGGGGCCTTAGCTCTTGCTACTATTACCCCTACTACAAAAAGGTTGGGTGTCTATTACCGTGTATTGGTTGGAGGTAACACTGTGCCGTACGGTACGATCAATAATTCTTCTCTTACAAAACCCCTACCCGGCCCATCCCTCAAGTAGTACAAGTTAGGTTCGTCGGCTTTCATATCCACTTTATCTATGTTGTAAGTTTTGACTGACCATATAGGATCGGTGGCCCGCTTACGGCTATCGCCCTCGTGTTCCCCCGGCTGGTATAGATACCTCACTAGGGCCCTATCTGGTATCTGTTTCTCCTTCCCACGCAATGGAGCGGCCGACTCTGCAACTATTGATTTTAGTTTGATAGCGTCTGCCGGTTTCTTACCGGTGAGACGGGTGACTTCATGGTTGATTGCCGACACCACCTTGGGTAACCTCGTGACCCATTCAGTCGATCGTTTTCCAGGGGTGGCCATCTCCCTAGCATACTGGTAGCCGAACAAGCGCTCAGCCAAAGTCCTATTAAATCTTTCAACTATGGCTTGGCTGCGATGGGCTCCGGCCGTGCCACGCCTGACCTTTGTATCGTGTTTGGCTAGCAGTTGTGACACGGCACCCATGAACTCCCGTCCGGGGTCAACTTGCAGCTCTGTTGGCCACGTCAGCGGGCTGCGTTTGTATATGCGTTCGAATCCTCTGGCTACCTGGGCCGAATCTTTCGTGGTCAAGGGTTCGGCTTCCTTGTAACGACTGGCTACGTCCACTACGGTTAAGGCATACTTGTACCTCTTGTCGTGGGGTAGGAACAGTAGGTCTGCCTGGTGAACGCTATTAGGTATGTTAATACCGAACCTCCTTCTAGGCACGTAGCGTGGTGCCGGCAAATAGATCTGCCACAGGGCTTGTTTTTCAAGCCACGCTTTGGCTTCCTCCGGGGGTACTCGCGCTATTTTAGCTAGCTTATCTACTGCGCTAGCTCCTTTCCAGTACCCACGCGGGCTGTAGTAAATAGCCTCAAATTTTTTCATGTCCATACGCGTATGTGTTTATCCCATCAATAGCTATCCAACGTTTCGTGTCCATAGGCGACAGGGACGTCTTGTTTATAGTCAGTCCGTATATCTTATGTCCATCACTTCTAAGTGTGTTCATTTTATGCCTAAAGGTACGGGTCTTGAACAGGGCTTCCTTGAATCTGGCGTGTTTGATGTGTTGTTTTACCACATACTTCTTAACCCCCTTAGCCTTCCGGATCTCACTATTGTCGGCTTTCAGTATGGAGTACATCTTAGGTCTCAAACCTATGTACTCGGCTATGGGCGTGCCAGCGCACTCGTCCTTCATCTTACCTAGGACCTTTTTATTTACCGTACTGTGTATGGTATGGGTCTTAGGGTAGTCGCTGGTGTCGTATAAATCGAGGTGTTTTTTCATGTCCTCGTACACGTCCTCGGTTCGAATCTCCATCAGCAGGGAATCCGTGTCAGTGTACAGCACTTCACACCTGTCACCGTACTGTTTCTTGAGCTCGTTGTAGTAAAAGTCGTACATCAGGTGTTTGGATAAATCGAGGATGCTCATCCCCACGTAAAGAGGCCGGTTGAATTTTATGTGGCTTTTCTTCATGTGTAGGGCAACCAGGTTGTCTGTGAATATCTTACTACGGTTGAATGCCGGACTGGCTATCAATCTCCTGAGCTTGTCTTCCTCACTCGACCGAACCAGCTTCACGGTCACGCGTTTCCTCAGGTTCTCCATAGTCTTACCAAACACCGAGTTGTTCATGAGCTTGTAGAGATTTTTCTCAAAATCACTGGTGGCTTTTTTTCGTAGGTCTGTGTTCATTCTGATGTAGGGCTCCATCCATGGGCTCTGGTCGAACATGAGCACCCTGTGTATTTTGGTCAGCCTCATACCCAACGACAGGTACAGCTGTAGGTTGCGATAGTGAACGATGTACTTGGTCTTATTCATTAAGTTAGGCACGAGTTTTTCAACGTCTGTCACACGCCCACCTGACAAGTTATGTTGATACTCAGACATCCAGTCTGGGTTAACCCTCATACGTTCGGGGGCCAGGGGGTAGCTGTTGTGCGATGTGTGTAATTCCTTGGGGTACTCTAAGTCAACCTCGAGGATATACCCTTTGTTCGAATCTGGTGCAACCCCCATAACATCAACGTGGGGTACCCATTCGAATCCCCCTGTAGGTAGATACTGGCTCATGGCCCAGCCGTACAGGTTGTTTGCGTCGAGGTAGAGAATGTGATTGGTTGGCTTGTTAGGATCGTAACCTTTCACGTATTGATTATTTGCTTTCGCGTATCGTTTGGATGCCATGGAAATCCCACCTCGCAAGCCTTTCTCAATGAATAGGTGCATGTCGTAATCTGTGAGCAATTCCAAATTAACTCCGGTCTTTTTAAGCAAGGCGTCCCACGACAGACCTGGGCTGGTGTAATACCATGCGGGGTCGAGTTTATACTGCTTGAAACACGTCCGCCTAAACGTTTCAAACACGTCGTCTAACAGCAGTACATCTGTCCTCAAGTACAGGTCGTGATAATCACCCAGGTTCTTACAACCCAGTTTATTCCATACGTTAGTCGCGTGCGAGTAATCATCTCGTGAGATGGACGCCTCATTCAGCTTGCTATAAAAGCAGTCAATAGGGGGTAGTCTGGTCTCGGTGAACTTGGCCCAACTATCCATGTACTCATAGGGGTACACACCCTTCCTCATAAGCAGGGGTCTAGTCTCGGCGTCTGTGTATCGATCGGTGATAGGGAAGGTATTGTTGGCCTTGACCAGACTGTCGAGTGACGACAGGAGGAACTGAAACGAGTCAATGAACCTAAGTCCGTTTAAGCTGAAGGAGATGTATCTCTCCATGTTGTTGGGGATGCACGTTATATTACCATCGATTTTCGCGATGGCCTGCATGATCAAGTGTGAGTCGTACCCTCTCAAGTTGTGAAAGACAACGGGGATGTTTATTGTCTTAGGGTTGATTTTAAGCTTGAGGTTGCACGCGTTGTGAGCGGCGCCTCTATACTTACCAGTTATGTGGCAGTGATCTCTCACCGAATCACCGTTAAGTGGTGAGTCACACACGTGACAGTTAGTGCTACTAGCGTGGGCTAGCCTGTCGACTCGGGTCAGACGCATGGGAGCGATTTTATACAATGCATTCCTAATAATTTTTTCTTCCTCCTGCAAACACTTTAGAAACCTTTCAGCCCCGTCAGGCCCCCTATACACTACCGGAGCTTTCGTTTCCCCGTCACAACGGACGACAATGTATCCAAACGAACAGGCTTTATGCTCTTGTGTTTTGTGGGTGAAGGGAGCCTCGACGGCGGTATCACTGGTGGAATCCCCCACAACTAAGGCTTCGAAGTCGGCGTATATAATATAAGGCACAGACATTTGATTCTTGTGGTTACTGAATTTTAGGATATTGTCACCTTCCTTAGGCATGTCGACTCGTATGGTTGTCTGCCCCACACCTTGGCAATCCTCCCGGTGGGATTCTAATAAATCAGCTCGACTGAAACCGTGTAGGCATCGTACACAAAAGTGTTTTTCCCCATCGTGTTTCGACTGGTCGTGCAACAACCGGCTGAGATGTTTTATCCACGTGTAGTGATACTTTTCACCTCGTTGGATCATGAATATATTGATAACTTGGCGATCCTTCACCGGGCTGACCCTGTGTACTATTGTTTTGTTACCTTCGTGCCCAAAGACATTTATAGCCAGATTATTCTGTTTTTCTACTTTAGTGATCTGGGATATGGGGGTGGGTTCATCTATACCATCCCAGTTGAGCCCATCGTCTTGGGGATAATTAGAAGGCCTGTTCGGATTAGTGTCCTCTATTCTTAACGTTTACTATAGCATGTTTGTTCCTATAGTATGGTGGCAAGGCTAGGTATGACCCGCCTCTGAACGGCACGTAGTTAGCTATGTCTAGATAGATATTATCGATTTTATCTACAACCCACCCGGACCCCAAGTGTGTGTAGCGTTCTAGGTATTCTCGTATCTGCTGAAAACTGGTATCGATTGATGCGTCAATGGTCTCTGTATGTGTGGCGACCTCTTGTTGACCTCGGAAGTAAGGCTGAACATATTCAGTGGTACTCCCAACCTGCTTATCGAGCGACATTTTCACTGTGATCTGAAACTTGATACTTCCTAGATTATTTAGTTCCTGGTTGACCTTATCAGCTATCAGAGGCTTGATATCTGTAATGTCTATGTTTCTATCAACGTGCATGCGCCAACCTCTCAAATAGTTGCCTACAGCGCGCTCAGTGCGCACGAACTGTAGGTCAATAGCTCTATTCTGTCGTAATAATTCTACAAGCTGTGGTTTTCTCATACGGGAATACCCGCCTAAACCCAAATCGTGTGCCTCGGCTTTCAGTTGTTTTACAGTGGGAGGTTTTGCTACGGGGGTATGTGATAACAATGCGGTTAACCCGGCTCTCCCCAGGTTTGAATAACCCGTGTATCCAAGCTGTTTTGCTTGAGCTTTTAATTGTTTTACCGTAGGAGGGGCTTCTAAACCTAGTAATCTCAACAATGCTGACTTCCGCATTCGAGAATACCCGATCACACCTCTCTGTTTTGCGACCCTCTTCAGCTCGCGTACAGCAGACATAGTGTTTACACCTAAGAGAACCAATGTCTAATTGCTTCACAGTAAAGGGAGATAACCCTTTCACGCACTGGAGTCTATCTTGAGCAGTCGCCTACGTTCTTTTATGTAGCCTTTTTTATTCTCGTAGATGAGTTGATGTCTGACTACGTTCGCTCCGTGAGCTTTACATAGACAGTAGTGTCCTTTAACCCCGATACCACACACAGAACACGTGTAGTTAGGACTTCCCATATGGAAACAACAGAACCCCTGATTCCTGCATTTCCTACCACAGGCCTCGGTCTTCCCCATAAGTATGTATTCGCATCGGTATGGAGCGGGTCTCATGTTTACTTATATAGGTATTTTAATTTAATTGCTTCGCAACCAACACAGTAGCTGCTATACCCAACACTATGAAGCCCAGTTCACGATTCATTTGTCCCTTGGATGGTGTGTAGTACTGAGCGAGTGTGGGTTTATTGAGCGGTTCCAATTGTTTACCAGTTAGTAGGTAGTATTCTTGCATTGCTTCATCGACATCGTTGAATGTTTGAACGGCATGGTTTTCACGCTGGAGTTGTTCGTTAATAAAATCGATCCTCTGGAGGCGTTTTTTAGCGTACTCGGCCTGTGCTCTTTGTAATTTCTCAGTAGCGAGATCGTGCCGCTTCCTTTCTTCCTGTATTTCAGCCGCGTGATCATCTCGTAGTTTCGAGAAGAGGAAATTACTCCCGGAAAATGCCAGGGCATTCACTAACGCCCCACCGACCATCATAGCTATCGTGGCCATCCCTATATTTATTTCATTATATTATCAGGTATTATTCCTTGTTTTACTAGGATGTCTTTTGTGGCCATCGCCATACCAAGGTTCATTATGAGCATACCCATATCCTGCAGGTTGAAATCTAGCTTGATAGTTGGTTGTTTAAGCACCATTTTAGTCAACCGAGCGTACCCAGACTGGCGACCACTGTGGCGTGGTATGCGTCGTTGACGAACGTTTTCCCCTCAGACATTATGTATATGATATAAAAATATTAAAATTATAACATGATATGCGGGTCAATAGTGGGGGTGGGGGGCTCACTGTTGGGTGGTGGCTCACTGTGGGAGGGTACCCCCACATATAACCACGAGATAGCCAAGGCAGCAGTTACGCCTACAGCCAACAACAGTCGGGGGTTGGTCACTTTATGTTGGTTACACCACCGTTTTTTACCGGCAGCTACTCTCTTAGGATTCTTCTGCCTGGTTACTGTTGGGGGTACCCCCACTGGGGTCACTTCCCTCACTGGTTCCTGTGAAGGGGTCTCCTCCACTGTTGGGGGTACCTCCACTGGTTCCTGTGCAGCATCCATCTATACTATTATTATTATTTTTTCTCTCAAATTGACAATGTTTTGCCGTGATAATCGCCGCCGTCACTGGAGCCAACAACATGCCATATTTGTGGTACAGCCCGCAGCTGATAGAACTCACGGCGTGTTCGATAAAAGGGTCTTTCTCGAGGTCCTCCCACAGGTAAAGTCGGCGCTCTGGTGGAATGGGAAGGAAGTGTGATACAATACCGGTGTATATCTGGGTCATAGCCGATCCTATTGTCTTTGTCATTTCTGCTCCGAGCCGGGACTCGTATCTAGCGTACAGCTTATCGATTTCTTCGGCTGACATTTTGTGAATTTTATCCGGAGTGTAGTCTCCAAAGTAATGTTTGGCTTTGCCACCAACAGCCAACGCCACCAGTTTCTCTCGCTTGGGGGAATCCCCCACAGTGGGGGTACCCCCCAACTGTTCGAGCAATTCCTCACACTCCATCTTATAATATAACAAGTAAGATTTAGTTTTAACTATATAATACTCGATACAGACAAAACACAGAGAAATGAAGGTTAAGTTGCACACGACAAATACTTCAAATATCATAGCTATATACTTAGCTTTGCTTAGCTTTGCTTAGCTTTGCTTAGCTTTGCTTAGCTTTAGCATACTATATATGCTACTGGTTGGTCGGTCTTGAGCACGAGCTTAGCGTGTTTAGTTTCAGCGAGCTGTTTCTTCACCCGTTCCCGTTCTAATTTACTCATCACATCGTTCTCTCTCAAACACTCCTCGAACGAATCCCTGTCCTTGCAGTGAAATAAGGCCACCCATCGCGTCTGCTCCCTGAGGTCTTTCAACACCGAGTTGAACTTCTGCGTTAGCACCCAGACGCTGTGATTTGCATGCCGGCCGGAGAAGGCCAGGTACGATAGCATGTCTCTCTTTTTTGTTATCTCACGATTAGCGCTTCAGTCGTCCAGTATAAACAGCGTCGGTTCCCCTTTAAATTTCTCGTGAAGAGCTTTCAACCAGTCCTGCAGGCGTGTTCCAGGGTCGATTTTGTGTACGTCCGGGTCCGTCATCACCCAAGGTCGCGCGTACGTTTTATTCATGCTCAGAGTAGGGCACATGATAACGATGTTATCGAACACATCCTTGTAGTAACCCTCCAACATATCCAACACGAAAACGGTCTTCCCACAGCCAGTCTGCCCGCACACTATGGCGCAGTGTGGGTCAGTGGGTAGTTGTGGGTACCCCTGGGGGGTGTGGGGGTACCCCCCATCAGTAGATGGCTTGCACGAATCTCCCATTGTCTATATTAAGTTGCGCGTCCATAATAACGTACAGATATAATTTCAACTTACCAGCGGGTTGAGCCTTCTTAGTAATCTGGATGGTTATCCCTTCGCTGCCGTTATCTATACGGCGCCCGCTACCGTGCAGTTTATCATCATCCGTGGATCGCATGTCCAATCATAGGGCGTACTTGGTGGTCAGGTATTCACCGATCTGCACGGAGCCGAGGTCCAGGTCCTTTGTTATATAATCCCCCACTGGTAGTTTTTTTATCTCATCCCACTGCTGGTGTGGTCTCATACCATGACTGAACAGCTGGTTGGGCACGCCCTCGATGGTCACTTCCACCTTTTCAATCTCTGGGTTGAAAAACTTCTCGCTGTCCCTCCGGAATGGATCGTAATCCTCCACGGGGACGACCAGGATACCTTTCATCGATCGCGCCGGCACGTTCAGGTTGATATTCCACACAGTGTCGCTCTTATCTCGCACGACTGATCTATGCCTCAGTACGCGATCGTACAGGATAGCCATCTTCCCAGAGTACTGGCTTCGAACCTGCCTGGCCAGCTCCGGGCTAGTGACCATGTCGAACTCCAGAGATATGTTGTCTATGGTATAACTGGCCTCATCACCGTTCGGCGTACGCACTACTTTGCTATAGTCGTTAAACGTGAGCTCGTATTCGAGCCTATCACCCAGCGCGGCCTGGTAAAACGGCGCGTGTCCCGTGAGCAACTCGAAGTCGAGCGGCACGCAGAATCGATTCCCGTATGCTCGAGCGATGGCCTTTTCACCGTCCGATAGCTTGTCTTGCTGGTCTGGCGTGAAGACATACCCTATGCGCGCCCGGGTTGATTTGCTGATACCCTGGTACACATCATTGACTCGTTCTCTCTCGCTTTTCCAGAGATCCCTGTAGCAGTGAAACACGTCGCTGTCGTCGATGCTCAGCACCTCGTTACCGCTGATCTTGACGGTCGTTTTCTTGATGATAGCTCGACCCACGTTCCGCACTAGCTCGCGTTTGTCGTTGTCGGAGGTCAACGTGATATTGAACGCCAGTCGAACAGTGCCTGGTACAATAAGGTCATTCTCACCAAGGTTTGGAAATCTAACCAGCAGAGTTTGATTCTGGTCTATCTTGCTGGGATTGTTCTGAAAGGATCTAATTTTCTGCCGTACATTGTTATATAAAAGAAATATATTTTTAATACTAATGGATGAAGACATAGATATGACGGAGATGCCGGGCGATAGTGCCCAGGCATTCGATGAGCAGGAGACCTCATTTACTAGTTCACCATTGAACCAAGAACTCTTGGAAACAACGGTAAATGATTATTACGAAAATTTAAGAAGAGATAAAAACTACGTTGAACCACAGGGTCGATACCATAAGAATTTTTTTATTGATACAAAGGGTGTTCTACGCCTTAAGTCTGACCCAGGGGTTGACCTCTTTAACAAGAGCAATAAAAAACCACTGGCCTTGTCAACTCTAGCCAGCCGCCATGGTGTCGAATTTATCCGTAAAAATCTAAACATGCATGATTACGGTGGTGCAATACCTAAGGCCGTTAAAGAAGATCTGCAAGCTACCAGATCCCACCTCACCACTAGAGATGAAATGACACCACAGCGTGCTACAGAAGCCTCGGACAGCATAGAAAAACTGTTGAGCACCTACTGGGACAAACCGTTACCGGGGTTTGACTTTCCGGTAAGGGAACTGCGCGGCTTAGACGAAGCCGTGAAACGCGTGCGTGGAGAACTCGTGAACAACATGGGGAAACTGAACGAAATCGACGAGCACATCGCTAGGGAAAAAACCAAACTCAACGAAACTGAAAACGATGATATGAAGCGTCGTATCAATGAACGACTACGTGATTTAGAAGACGAGAGACGTACACGATTGGAATCCGCTTCCTCAAATCGTGAACAGCTTCGATCCCAGATCAGTCGCATTCGGGAAACAATCGATAGAATACTGAACGAGGATACAACTTTAGCCAACAGGATTCGGATATTATTCCGGGAGCAAGGGATCACCATCGCCAGCATTCTGACTGCATTGGGTTTCATCATATCAACCCTGGTGGTGTCACTGGTGGGAGGAACCCCCACACCTGGCGGCGGCGGAACTCCAAGTGGCGGTGGGGGTGTTAAAGACTGGATAAAAAAACTCGGGGAAGGCCTAGCTAAACTGGCTGGTAAAGCCGCCGAAGCCCTTCCCGGCATCCTGGGTAGCATCGTCTCGTGGTTGTTGGGCGCTCTGGCTAAAACTGCCATGTGGCTCAGTCAAAACATGTGGGCAGCCATCGTCGCCGTGGCGGGTCTGGTGTACGTAGCGGCTAAGAAATCTTTAACCAAATAAGTCCCAAAGTTACCCCACCAACCACCAGGGCCGTTTTACTATCAATATGCTGCTGAGCCTGAATATGAGAGTGTGTGGGGGGTACCTCCACATGAACTTTAGGCTCCGGGGGCGGCGCAACTATACCCGTTTCACGTGGTGGGATGTGTGGGATATAGGTGGTGTTAATATCGGGGTTGATACCCAACTTTTGATCCTTCGTGGCTATGACTATTTCGTTGTTATAACCCACCACTTTTTTTACTCTCAGTTGCATATCATTCGGAGCCATGTACAGCCCCACGGCGAACACGTAGTCGACTTTCGACCTGGCGTATTCTAACACGTTTTGGTAGCGTTCGATAGCCCGCGGGAGATCAACTGGAGAATTGATAGCATCCTCAACGTTGACAACGAATTGTTTCTGAGCGTCGTAAGCAGTTCCCTTACCGATGATGTTGGAACGCGTTTGCGACTGCGCGCCCAACAGCGCCCACACGTACGTTCGAATCGAGTCGTTCAACCTGACTACCCCGGCATGAGTAAACCCTTTCGACGTGTCCAGCATGTACATTTTCCACCCGTCTGCGGTTGACTGCTCCACTTTCTGGATTGTGAAACCAACACCACCTTTTTTAAAGTCCATACGATCATCCCTCCATTCATTACTCGACAAAGCAAAGTCCTGCCTAAGTATACCTAGTGTCAGTAAATCATCACTGGCATCTTTCACTGGTTTTGGCCCAGATTTGTTAGGTTTAGGAACAAGATCAGCTAATGCATGGGAAAAACGTTCCGTACTAAACATTTTTCGTTGCATAAATTTTATTAGTATATGTTTGTCAAATGCTTTTGGCGAGAGCCCATGAGCGTAAGGAATACCCAACCCGTGGTTCAGCCCCGGCAAACGCCAATCCGTCTTCGGGTTTATTTCGAATTCGTTGCAAATACGTTCGTAGGCCCGTCTATCGTACGGGTTGTTTGTTGCGTCCCACGCTTTGTCCTGTGGGAGGGGGGCGCTGATCTCTTTAAGGATACGTCTGACCTGGTAGTACACGTGGAACTTGAACACAGACTGACTCAGCGGCCCACGCCGAGTGTCGGTCAATGTCACACCACACCCCGTTGTAGCGCACCACACGGCAAAGTTGAATTGGTTCTGCCAGAACTGCATAGGGTTGTTGAACCAAGCGTGGACTGCCTCAATGTTAGTCACCGAAAGCTTATACTTATCAGGCATATCTATAAACTTGGCATTGAAATACAACCCAGGAGCAACCACGATCTTCATGGTGGAGAAATCTACGTCCAGTTTAGGGTACAACACACCAGGGGAATACATTTTAAAACTATTATATAATGAGCATATATACTCTAACATGTACATAACACTTCCAGGAATAACGAGCGGTGAGGCCGTTCAGCTGAGGCACGCGATCGATAACACGTCAGGTCAACTCGAAGTCGCACTCTGCGATATCACCTACCTACCGCAATGGACTAACATTAATATCAGCAACAATAAGCTGTTCGTCAGCGGAACTCGCAGTCAGATAACTGACGGCTACTACAGTGTGTGCTCTCTAAACGACGAGGTCTTCAAACCCCTGGGAGCCGAACTCAAGATGAACGACTCAAACGGCACAGTGGTGTTAATCAACAACGGAAGAACCTCCTTGAGGCTCGGCCGACCATTAGCGAGGATACTCGGTATGTCTCCTGACGAGATAAAACCAACAACAACCGTCACAGGTACGAAGTTACCCGACCTAGTACATCCATCTCGGTCAGGTGAGCACAACGTACAACATTCAAGGAGGTCACCCTTCCACTATACTGAGAGCAGTGCCGGTGAAAACTGAGAAATACAACGATGGTAGAACCGAGTCGTTTTCACCACGGCAGTATAAGAGATTAACCCAGGGCAACATACCTGAGCTGACAATATCGGTGTTAGATATAAATCATAATCCTGTAAATATAGGATACCTCAGCTTAACGCTTCATGTAAAATGACCAGCGCACAAGGGCCCGGAGTGAAAAAATGCGTCAATATCGGGCTCTCCGACCTCGGAGACACGCGCGGTTTCGACGCTCCCGGAGTAGATGGTAAATCGTACGCCTTGCAACTGAAAAACAACATTTACAAACGCGTTGAAATCCCCTCCGGTGGAACCCTAAGTGATATGATAGATACCACAAGAGCAACAGTCAACACTAAGTACGCCCTTGTCAACACCGGTGATAATAATTGGATAATATACCCATCGTTCGGTGGTAAACTGTTCGACTTAGACGATGTTGAGAGCACTACCGTCGCCCGAAACAAGCCATATATGCTCGTCTTCACCGAAGATGACAAGTGGGTGTTGTTACCCGATAACGACGACTGGTTTCTCAATATTAGACTCGTCTCCCCTTACGTGTTTACGGATAACAAAGACAACCACCTAAACAAAGTCGTGAACAATGGAACCCTGCTCGTGGCTTATGTCCCAACTCAGAGACGTAGCGTAGTCGTCAGCCCAGTCAACACTATGGTAGCCCACATGCTATCGAGTAAACCGGCCATACAAAACGTGACATTGCAGTTGGTGTCTGAATTCGAAGGCGTGGTCAAGATACTAGAGAGTCTACCGGCAAACTCAACACTGATCATCAAAGTCTACCTAGGGGAACCATCGGTGAATGATGTCGAGATCGTGAAGGGGATCAAACTCGGGTGGGTGAAACGACACCAGTATCAAGTTTGCAACGTTTACGTGCGGGTGGGTGTTGGAGCCGACACCAGTATGGAGGGGGTCAACGTGATCGTGGAAAACAAGATATCACTAACCAAGATCTTCCTGCCTGACAACATACACTTCATGGGTATGAAGTTAACCCCTGAATTATTATCAAAAAACCAGTTGGAAATTATATCGTAATAGTATAATAATGACCAGTCATCGTCCCAACACTACGCTTAACGACCTAGGAGATACGGAGGGATTCGATCAGCCTGGTGAGGAAGATGAATTATACATCCTGCAATTCAAAGACAACATGTACAGACGGGTGTCGTTATCAGATTTTAAAGAGCCCAAATGGCTGATCAACTTAACACTCACCTCACCTTATATCACATTAACCGAATTGGGGCGTATCTCTAAGATTAGGAACAACGGTATCTGGCCCGGGGATTTCATTCCGGAGAGGGGATTAATAAGAACTTACAAAAATGGGTTAACGTCTTCATTCGAAAATAAATTAACATTTAGTAATCCTGAAATAATATTCCCCCCTTTCACACTCATCATAGAAGTCTTCTTTGAGTATTCAGACAATGGAGACCCCCCAATAGTACACCAAATTTTACCCGAGGTGTATATACACTGGTTTAGCATACACAAAGGCGAATATTGTCGTATTGTTATACAACAGGATACCACGGGTCCTATAAACCACTTAATAAACCTCCTTGGGGTTTTTATTACAACAGGAAATTCTATTAGCCTCTCACCTATTACCCTGACTAATAGTCTAGAACTTGTAGACTTCAAATTCATTGATAGATTTTTAACTGAAACCCAATTAAAATATCTTTCAAAATATATATTATAGGATGGGTCTGTACCCAGTTGTAGAGGAAGTAGCGAAGACGCTGGAAACCGTAGATGGGTTCTGCTTGAGGCAGTTATGTGATGTGAAACGTCAACTAGAACAAGACCGTGACACGCGGAAAGCTCTATGTAAAAAGTATAATAGAGCTTTCAATATCGTGGACGGGGCTGACACTACCCTTATGGCAACCAGCATGGGACTAGGGGCGGCAGGTGTTGGGTTGTTGGCTACCATCGTGGCCGCACCTATAGTGCTAGGTATTGAAATAACGGCAGGGGTGGCAGGGTTGGCAGGATTGGCGCTTAAGTTAGTATCACGCAGACTTAATCGTAAGGCATTGAAACACGACGAGATCAGGGTTCTGGCCGAAGCAAAGCTGAACACAGTGAGTGAGCGTATTTCCACGGCACTCTCTGACAGTAAGATCTCAGAAGAGGAGTTTCGTTCAATCCTCTCTGAACTCAAAAAATATAACGGAATGAAACAAGATATTCGATCCAAGTCTCGTAAGTCTGCTATCAGCGAGGACGAGAAAAAAAAGTACATAGAACAGGGGATACAAAAAGCCCAGCAAGCCTTTATTATGAACACCAAAGAGATCGTAGGCGGTTCACGTTAAACTGTTTCATCGATATAAACATAACATAGGCACAGACGTTAAGTAGTAGGGGGAACACGAGGGTGATAGCCGTAAGCGGGCCACCGATCCTATATGGTCAGTCAAAACTTACAACATAGATAAAGTGGATATGAAAGCCGACGAACCTAACTTGTACTACTTGAGGGATGGGCCGGGTAGGGGTTTTGTAAGAGAAGAATTATTGATCGTACCGTACGGCACAGTGTTACCTCCAACCAATACACGGTAATAGACACCCAACCTTTTTGTAGTAGGGGTAATAGTAGCAAGAGCTAAGGCCCCAACCAAAGCCTTATTTAGTAAATAAGGCTTTGTAGAGACATTTCTTGAAAGTGTTTTAGAACTGTCATTCCCTATACTACTAAATCAACATTTTAAGGTAAAACCTTTTACTCGTACAATTGTATAAAATCGTGTTGTCAATACTTTTGTTACATATTTTGACGATTGTTTGAACACACAGGTAATTAATACCTATTTTAACACCACAAATCGATGCATGCATTTTCTTTTTCCGTTCTAATCTGTCCGTCCCGTGAAGGTCCGGGGTAGAATAGGCCTTCAGAAACCCATGCTTGCCATAACAGGCGACTATGCTTGCTGTAAGAGGCAACTAACGGGATCGGGTGGTCTGGCTCGCTGACTTGGTTGGGACATGTCATCGGTTCCCAATTGCGCAGATCGATGCTCATGTTGTTGATCACTGGATTGTCTGGTCCACACTCTATTATTTACAGACTGCCGCCATATAGCTGAATTATTGCTGAGTACGGAGTAAAACTAAACTCACTCTAATCTGGGTATTCACAGTTTGGAATGTAATTATTATCAGTTAGTAGATTGGAACAGATAACGGATAAGAGAATGGATAACATAACTTGCTGAATGACGAAATATCAGCTTGACAGCATATCTTAACAGAGAAATTATTTTCAGGATCTTCAGTGATGATTGTGTATGAAAGTGTATGTCAGAAATACTCGGCGTCATTAATGAAGGGTGAAGCTATCGGCAACATGAAAATATGTTCTTCCCTACACGTTCGTGTTCGGACATTGCTCAAATTGTTTCAGTAACATATTTCTGGCCGTGCCTTCACGGGTGTCATGGACAGGGCATGCTCAGTTTCCGAAACGCCATGAACCTGTCATTCTCTTCCCACAGAGGTTACTAGTCATATTTTCCTACGAACCTGTGTTCTAATACGGCCATATTTCGCGGTTCTCATAAAATCCCTTAACGGCAAAAAATGGCAGCAGATTTATCTCCCCTTTTTCTGTCCAATCAGAACACGTGTTACATCGACCTAGATTGAATTTGACAAATACAAGCAACGTGGAGAAACAAATATGACATGACTGGGTTCTGTCTAGAAGAAACGTCCGAGTATCGCGCTCGGGAAGAGGTTCTAGTTTTCACGATGCATCCGGAAATTACCGAGATCTTGCGAACGATCACTTTTGAAACAATGTCGCTGATTGCACTACTAGATCTGATTGCCTCCAATCACGAGTCTTGAACACTCGCACCATGAAAGGGTCGTATTAGAACAGAGGTTACATAGGAAGATATGACAAGTAACCACTGTGGGAACAGAATGTGAGCAATTGAGTTGAGCTATACGCCGCTTTGGGCGAAAGTCCGCCAATATCGTGGCAGGGGACACCATAAATGTGCCTGACATATTGTACCAATGTAGGGAATCGAACCCGTGTTTTCGGCGTGACAAGCGACGAAATACCATGTACGATCACTATTTGGTACTGACTCACGGGCACATCCTTATAGTGGAAATATCACTTTGGCTGTTCTGTTTGTTCTGATTATGGTTTGTACGTGCAATTATTTTCATTGTTATTTACAGAATAACATAAATAACCACAACAAAGAGGGTGTTTGTGGTACATTCAGGAATGGTTTGTCCCACCGAAGCTCAGGGCCCATATCCCCTTTACACGCAGCCCAAATCGCAAACAGGATTTTTATCATGAAACGATGCCATGCCAAACCCTCTGTAGACATTTTTGGTAATTGTGAATGCTCACTAGCACGGTAGCTTTGGGCGTTAGGTATTACTGGTACGAAACAGGACCACCTGCCCAGTGTCACTGAAAGAGATTGGGAGGTACCAACTTTAAGCACCAGAAATCGATGCATGTATTTTGTGAGTGAGTTGAGTTTTACGCCGCTTTTAGCAATATTCCAACAATATCATGACAAGAACACAAATGGGCTTCACATATTGCTCCCAAGTGGAGAATCGAACTCATGTCTTAGGCGTGACGAGTGAACACCTTAACCACTAGGCTATCCCCACCGTCCCTTAATTCATAGAGAACAACAGAAAGTCTGACTACTTGACATATGGAATACGTGTATGACAGGGCCAAGAATCATCTCACAGATGACAGTCTTACGTTTCGGATGAAGGCTTTCTACCTGGAATGTGAATGCACAAGCATAATATTAACAAGGTTTCTGTATTTACCATGCACTTTTATAAACACACGTTCTTTAAAATGACATCATCCTTATCATATATTTTTAAATACATTAGCCGACGCGTGCAAGAATATTTAAAATAGCTTTCAATAATCAGTTGAAATATTTCCTACCATTTGTGAAATGGATGTCATTCCGACCAATGAATTATTTGGTTCTAATCATTTGACTTGAAGTGAACTGACACATTTAACCTATTATAAGGCTGTAGCTGATAGAGGCGAAATTCCAGGGCTTCCATACAATCAATGAGACCAATGACTTTGTTTCCGTATTATACTGAACAGCAAAAAAAATTAATTGTAAGCGTTCATGTTTATATCTTCAGATCATAGTATCGTTTCTTTTCCTGTCCAGAATAGAACCTGTAGTAACCTGTTCGTAATGTTTCCGTATTATACTAAACAGCAGAAGAAACGCAAGTTTCGAAAAAAATATCCAAAGTAAGCGTTCATGCTTATGTCTTCAATATCGAACCGTATGTAACCTGTTCGCACATGTATACAACTAATGTCGACGTGTAAAGTAGAGCTATCTATCCCAAGTATGTCGACCAATCATCTTCGAGGTTTGATACATCAGTGAAACCCGTCAGTGAATAATTCCTCTTCAGAATTGGCAGTGTTTACTTTGAGTAATATGTAACAGTTCATTTACATACCATACACCAATCATCTTTCAAAAGCGACTACATTCCACTGGCATCTCGATCTGTTGGTAGTCATGGCAATGCAGCTCGACTGTATAAATGGGTCTTTTGTCTAGCTGCGTGTACATAATTGAGCTTGCATCTGTCAAACCGGATTTGAACATCAATTGCCAGGCCTTGGAACATCTAATAGCAGTCTTACCAGAGTTCAACATGAGTAACAGTTCAAGATGCGATAACAAGCATTGAGGTCATATGATCACCTTAGTGACCCCACACGACAAACATGATGACCAAGCTCGTCGGTTGATTGCTATCGCTATAGTGAGTGAGTGAGTCAAGTTTTACGCCGCATTCACTCAGCAATGTCCCAGCCACATGGCGGCGGGTGGAAAATAATCGAGGCTGGACCAGACAATTCAGTGACCAACAGCATGAGCATCGATCTGCGAAAATGGGAACCGATGACATGTGTCAACCAAGTCAGCGAGCCTGACCACCCGAACCCGTTAGTCGCCTCTTACGACAAGCATAGTCGCCTTTCATGACAAGCATGGGTTGCTGAAGGCCTATTCTACCCCGGGACCTTCATAGGTCAGTTGTTACTGATACTGGAAGCAAGAGCGAGTGCAGCTTAATAGGACGGGTTAGCTTGCACAATACAGCTTGCTTTTTTACATGAACCGACTAATTCTTCACCTGATGGAACCATATGATCATGAAAACGTATGTGCCGTTTACACGCACGCACGCACACACGCACGCACGCACACACACACACACACATATATATATTGAAAATCCGGTATGGTACATAAACATGTAAGGTATGCAAATATTTGCGGATTTGGAAAATGTACTTGTTTCTCTACACAGGTGAATTCACGTGATTCCAACCCCATTAAACTTAGATCGAAATCGGCAATTTCAGCACCTATTCAAAATTCAGAGGAAATACTGTATGACCATCCATTTACCGGGGATATCTGTTTTGCAATTCATGCTTGGAAAAACACGACAATCCGGTCAGGGCATACATGAACGATTTGCTTGTGCGTATGATGAGTATATGTGTAGGAAATACCTGCAAACATACGCAAACCCTGTCATAACATACATTTCTTACTGTATTTATGTATATTTCAGTGGTGTACTATTCGACTTTTGGTCCTGTGTATTGATCTAAGTCTAAGTGAAAAACACCAAATTCAACAAGAAAAAACTATAAAGACCATAACGATATTACTTGTCGCAATAACCAACAACCTGACGTCCCCTTTCGATCATATTAGAAAATGTTCACATTACCTCGTAGATATACAGGTGCAGTGGCTGTCACTGCACAATCCTCACTGTTTCCAGGGCGAGAGGTTTTCCAAGGACTGACAAACAGGGTAAGCTTTCTTCCTCATGCTATTGATCACGACACAGGTAGTTTAGATTTATTAAACATAAGGAGTAACTCCATCTGTTGAGAGCAGTCAGTATATGTGTCCTTTAGGAATACCATTTGACATTTTGGGTCGGAGATATGAGAACGTTCAGATTTTTAAGAATGAAATATGTACAGATATACAAATGATGTATGAACACACGTATAGTGGTAGGTTACGGCCATGCTAGTGTACCTTAGAATACTTTCTGATAGTAAAGAGTCCCTCTTTGATATTTCTGACTTTTGTGGTACTTAGACAACACACACTGTATAATTATGTCTACATTAATAAGAAGATATTCAAACAGAGAATTCATCACTTTCGTGACGATAAAAAATTTATGTATTTGTGCAATGAATTTTATCACAATGGAACAAAAATTGAACTTAATACTAATTTATTTGCCCAATAAATGGCATCATAATGCAACTGAAGATGAAGTTAATGCAAATATATCTGTGCAATCATGTTATGATAATACCAATTTTCCCTTAGATTAATTTTAAAAGGAAATGAGGAATCCCAGATGCTATAACAATAAAACATGTTGGCAGACAGAAAGGCTTATACGATAAGGAACAAAAATTTGAAGCAAAAAAAAAAAAAAAGTAATAAAAAAAAAATCCGTATTGTGGATTACTATATATTGATCTCATTACAGCATTAACAATTACCGTACCTTCATGTAAAATACCGTAATTTCACTAGTCAATGACGCTTTACAACGTTTTCATGTCACCCCTTCCAGCAGGGCGACAGCTGGAGCAATATATGACCCGCTGTTGCGGTAACCGCTGAACTCTGTGCCCAGAAGTTGTATCGCTAGCAATCTTATGGCGTCCTAACGTGACGTATGCAGTGCCCGGAGTTCGATTAGCTGCCTTGAGTTCTCTATGTACAGATTTATTTTGCGCTTTTAACTTATTCAAACTTTTTTATATATATATATTTAATCATTTGCACACTAACTTAAACATAATTAACCATTCTTATAGTACTTTTAAGCGTGTCAGAATATGTTTCACTGGACTGCACAGTCCAGTCGAGAGGCAGGCGCCATTTTGTTTGCATGTCATATAATCGGTAGCGATATTCCAAATAAAATTAACTGATATTTTGTACATTTACGGTAAGATAAAACGCTGCATGCTTCTTCCTCGGGAAATGAATGCGTTTATTGCGTTGGCTCATCTAATACTTATCAAGCAGTAATCTTGTACTCTTCGCCAAGTGGTATGACACCGAACGAACCGTTCCCTACTTTCTTCAGTAAACCATTGCTGACGTAAAGTTTTGACCGTAAGTTTAGATGTATAGGATCAAGTTCGAGGCCGAGGTCATGAGTGAAAAGTAAAGATCTCAGTGCGAGATCTCATTTTCACACTTCCTGAGCGCCGAGGCCCTTATTTATTCATTGATCACTGTCTGGTCCAGAGACGATTATTTACAGACCGCCGCCATATGGCTGGAATACTGCTGACTGCGGCGTAAAACTAAACTCACTCACTCATGCTCACTATCATTATTTGTTTTCATTACATCTAAAAAATTTATTTTTTGGATGAATTTGTTCTTTTCCCACTTTTCTTCCTTTCAGTCCAAAACTTCTATTTTGGCCTTGAGGGAATCCACAATTTGGAGTTGTACCTCTTCCTTTGATGTTTTGTACTGTAATTTGAATTTTATCCAAATTGCATTTAGTCGTTTAGATTATTGTTATGAAACCATTTTGCCTGTTCACACCATGTACTGAGATGATATTTTACTCTTGTTTTAATGAGTTATGGTTAAATATACATGATTTAACCACAGCGCTTTGAACTTGCAGTTACCCTAAAAGCCATCTCGGTTGAGTTTCTTTTGCAGCGCATTACTGACATTTTGGATTAACATAAATCTTGCAAAGCTCCCATTTACTCGTGCAATTGATGTGGCGGTTGCAAAACATCCTCATAGTGGTAGTAACAGCAGTTGCATTTTCAGAATACCAGAATACAGAGTGGTGATCCTAATGTCAAATGTTTGCATGGCAAATATACATTTACTGCTTGACAAGCATTAGATGAGCTAGCGCAATAAACGCGTTTGCGACAAGCAGGCGGGGCAAGTGATCTGGACGATTACACTTGTATGCTACAGGTAGAATGGCGATTAAGCACGTGAACTACATGCTGACCGTGGAGTGAAATCAATACCGCTACTGTTTAACACGTGTCTCGTACAACAATTTAGTTGAACAAGACACAATCACAAGAGGATTCGCACGAAGAAATTGAACTTTTCAATATTTATACGACAACCTGTTTCCCTCTTGTTCCAAATGGAATGTTCTGGAGGGCGTTCCCATATATGCACATTTGGGTCATTTGTCAGGTTGTGTCTCATCTAATACTCGTCAAGCAGTAGTATCAACTGATTACACTGGAATAAATATTTCTCCTGTTGATAAAGATTAACATGTTTTCACATGCAATAAGAATTTAAAGTGAGACTTATACTGAACAGCAAAACAAACGCATGTATCGAAAAATAAATAAATAAAAATAAAATAAAATAAAATCTCACAAAAAGCATGCGTTCATGTTTGTTTAAAAACTTGACAAAATCCAATGTTTCGTTGCTTTCGCTGTATATGACCGCAATAAGATGAATTTTTGGGGGTTGTAACCAGTTTGAATTTCTATAAATAGTGAAATGCGATCAATGTCTTGACAGTATCACGACTACTAGTATTCAAAACTGTACTCGTCACAATATGGCTCAAATATTGCCGATGTGACGTTCAATATTAACTTACTCAAAACTGTATCGAATGCTAACTACACTAACCCCCAAACGAAACGTTACCGTCTCACTGATACACTACCCAGGATATAGCAGAAGGCGTCAGTATATAAGAAAGCTGAATAACAGCTTTATGCAAATTACGAAATAAATTTGTCAAATGTATTCATATTTTTCAGACAAAAGTATTTGTCCTATTTTCGATCATACCGAAATAAATAAATCTGTAACACTGATTTAGATGTCCAAAACAAAGGCTGAAATGAACTTCTGCTTTGAGACCAAGATAAAGTCACAATTTTTCAACTGTTAAGCCAAGAAACAATTGTTGTAGAGAGGTGAAAATTGCTTTTGGTCTTTTAAAACATTTTGTGCTAATTTGCATGGGTGAAAACGAGTAAAACGTGTCTTTGATATTGTGAAAAAGTGCATGGAAACATCTGAAATTATCTTTCACAGTTATTCTTGAAAAGTAACATTTTTCATTTTCTGTTTTCAGTTAGTTTAGTCTTACGCTATATATATTCCATATGGCGGCGGGCTGTAAATAATCGAGTCTGGACCAGACAATCCAGGGACCAACAACATGAGCATCGATCTGCACAATTGGGAACCAGTGCCATGTGTCGACCACCCGACCACCCAACCTGACCACCCGATCCCGTTAGTCGCCCCTTACAACAAACATAGTGGCCTTTTGCTGCAAGCACGGATTGCTGAAGGCCTATTCTACCCCGGACCTTGACGGGTTTCTGTTTACACATAGTAAATATCAACCGCCAAAACGCAGCAACATACAAGCAGTATTGGCATGCATTTCACGAGTAAAGTGATTCTATAGGGAATATAGGGGGCAGTTTGACCAGAAAAAGAAGATCTGTTTCGTAAAACAGAAACAATATGCCAAGCCCAGTCAATGAAGGGGTTATTAACAATCAAAGCCTGTTTTCATTTAAACACACACCACTGCTTGTTCTCACCATAACGGGGTGTATAATTCACGTGTTTCACGTGCAGTATTAACAAGCATGTGCGCGAAGCTAGCAGAGAACGTGCTGATAAGCGATATATCACCATGGCTGGACACCGCTGTACGGTCAAAATTGGTAGGTGTATTTACTATACCTATAATAGGCTATATCAACATTTTGGCGAAAAGTGTGCATTGTTTTCGAGATTATACTGTTTCGGTTAAGCCGTTTTACAATTATCAATGTGATGAATACGTTTAGGCAGCTTTACTGCATCGGGAATAGACTTGGTTTTCAATGTGAACGCTTAGGGGCTGTGACCATGGAACGAGAAACGTCGAGGGCATCAAAATCGGTAAAAGGTTTCAGGCTGTTAGGGGAAGTAACACGAGAGGATGCCAAAAAGTAATGAGCCCAACTATATTCTCGTTATCAAGTGTTTGTAAAGTTCCCATTTAGTTGTGAAGGGATCATTAGCAAAGCCATGTCCATAGTTTCACATTAATGGGTAATGTGGTTCACGAGATATGAGTTTTCACAACACATTGAGGTATAATATTTGTTAAATTATTGCAGAATATAAAAAGGATAGGTTATTTGGTACCCCTTGGATAATTCATGTCCTCAGATATTATCAAACGATGTTTCAGAATGGTATTGGATGAATTTCAGTCATAACCAACTGCCAAAGATTTGGATTGCTTGATTTAGGTTTATACTTGGGCTGTTTTCAAAAGACACCTTCATTTTGATCTTTCAAAACTCAAAACCGTTGTGTCCAGATATTCAAACAATTCATTGGGAGCTTGGGTGAAATTTAAAAAGCGTTTATAGTTTCATATTGCTTGCGGGCTTCTACCTATCTCAAACAGACAAAATGTTAGAATGAAGATTTTATGGATATCAACTTCTTTATTATGAGAACACAACGTTTCGGAGTTAATGCTTACTCCTTCATCAGGTGAATGAGAATGGGGTACAGAGCTATATTTATATGTACAGGTAAAACAATAACAAAATAACAAGTGGAATGAGTTAACAAAAGCTGGGAGCCAGTATAAACGAGCACTGATAGGAAGCCGACAGTTTTGATAACAAAGATGGAAGCCAATGGTAATTACATTACACATGATTGGATGATGTTTACATAACACAGGTTGGGGATGAAGGACGATGTACATGTTTGGGGATTAAGGATGGAAGCCAATGGTGATTACATTACACATGATTGGATGATGTTTACATAACACAGATTGGGGATGAAGGACGATGCATCCAGCTAACCCGAGAGGATGCATCTACCAGATCCCGCGCAACTGTGGCGACCTATACATTAGAGAAACGCTGAGACCAATCAACACCAGAATGAAGGAACACCAGACCTCCATCAGCAAACTCGACCAGAAATGATATGATCATATGTGGATGTAGGGTAGATCTATGCGTTTTATTCTTTGAAAGGTTTTGATTGTTTGAATAATATTTACATGGTAAATTGACTCAGTAACTGCACTATACGACATTTTAAGCCTCTACACAAGTGTTAGAAGATCACACGTAGCCGTTACTGTAACATGTGCTTTATAGTTCTTGTGATGTACCAGAGTCAGTACGTTGGGACAAATATTGCACTTTCATATGAACAGGTTAATAGATATCGATTTAATTCTTATAAATAAAATTGATAATATTAATTAAAATGGTGTGTACATTTTATGAAATGTATGGACATACATATTTAAAGGAATTATCTTGTACTTTGCACTAGTGTGTTTCGTTTTGTATAGACAAAACAATTATGAAAATTGATTGGCCTGGTGCGAGCTTGTCAAAAACGTTTTATGATTCATTATAATTGTTTTAGGATATAAAGTCAATTCAGATTCGATTAAAACATATTATGATGACAGAACATCTAACTCAAACGATATTTATACGAAAATTGTTTAAAAAATATGTAAAGCAGGTCATGTCTTAATGTGGACAAACCTTACGTCCATATTGTAATAGTTCCATATTAAAAACGCGTTCTCTTTGTACCTTTCTTTGCATACTTATGAAGTAAAATATTTACATAATCATAAGAAGGAACGTTTATATTCTTAATGGATATTCAATAAATATTCAGGTTTTGTGAAATTTTAATTTACGCTAAACCGATGCCAGACAGGTGCGCGTGTTGCTCACAATAAGATACTTAGTAACACTGTCTAATTGTTAATATATTCAGGACACTATTGCAGTGGTAAAGCCATTCATTTTATGTTTTGTCTAAAAAGTATTGAATTCTGACACAGAAGCCGAGACCTTTTACACATTGAGTGGAAATTAGGTTAGACATATACCAATCAGCAAACCAGTGTCATCTTTTTCCGACGTCACAAAATGCACAAAACATGCCATGACGTCAACTAAAATGTCGCATTATTTTCAGTTATTTCATAACATTTGAAGATGTGGCTGTTACTCCGTTACTAATGATGCAAAATTAATGACAATACATCTACACAAACAGGAGTATATGCTAATCTAAGAATTCAATTATAAGGACATCCAAATCGCTATTATCTGCTTTCTCGTGTAGTATACTGGCATCTTTTCTTGTAAATAAATTATTGTGGAACTACCAAAAGGTATCCGCTCACAATGGGGGAACTTTGTATCGGAATAGTGTGGTTCACTGTGAACAAAACATAACGAAAATATACTGTTCGCATACACAGCAAATTCTCTCCATGTGATCTGAGTTACATTGGCCTAATGTAAAACAGAGGGGGTTATGCCCCCTTATCTTTATACGTGCATGACCTCTCTGTCGACGTTTGCCGTCATAGAAGAACACGTCACAATTTAATTCTGGACTCACAATAGTCCAGAAACTCTCCGCACTGTGGCCACTCTCTCACAAGAGATTTGGCAAAAATAAACATGCAGCTATTATGAATATGTGCTAAGGATGAAAAAATGAAAAAAAAATTTTTCGAAAACTGAAAATTTAAACTCGCTCGCCCATGGGCACGCCCATGGGCGAACAGCGGCCGAACAGAGGCCCATGGGCGAGACTGTTTAATTTCGTCCAAAATAAACGTTTTGGAGGTTGTAAATGAATGACAAAATGTTAATAAGTATCATGACTCAAATTTCAGCTCGATTTGACTTGACTCCGCTAACTGAGAGTGATTACAAAAAATCTCGCCCATGGGTGAAAAACATATTGGCCCATGGACGAGAATATTTACTTTCACTGGAAATACATGTTTTTTTCCATGTTTTGTAGTTTGTAAATAAATGAAAGTATATTTATAAGTGTCGTGACACGAAAATCAGCTTATTGTGACTTAATTCTGATAATTTAGAGCTGATTTAAAAATATCATTTGGCCCATGGGTGAGAATATTGACTTTTACTCAAATTACATCTTTTTGCATGTTTTGGGGGTTGTAAATGAGTGAAAGTATGTTCATAAGTATCATAATACAAATTTCAACTTATTTTGACTTAATTCCGTTAATTTAGAGCGATGTTTAAAAATCTCGCCCATGGGTGAATAACATTTTGGCCCATGGGCGAGAACATTGCCTTTTACCCCAAATATATCTTTTCACGTGTTTTGGAGGATGTAAATGAATGAAAGTACATTTATGAGCATCATGACAGAAATTTCAATTCATTTGACTTAATTCCGCTAATTTAGAGCGATTTTAAAAACTCCCGCCCATGGGCGAAAAACATTTTGGCCCATGGCCGAGAAAATATTGTTTTCACTCAAAATAGATCTTTTTGCATGTTTTGCAGTTTGTAAATGAATGCAAGCATATTTATGAGTATCATGACACGACATCCAACTCATTTTGACATAATTCTGCTAGTTTAGAGCGATTTAAAAACAATCTCGCCCATGGGCGAGAATATTTCCTTTTACTCCAAATACATCTTTTCCAATGTTTTGAAGGATGTAAGTGAATTAAAGTGGCTTTACGAGTATCATGACACAAAGTTCAACTGATCTGACTTAATTTTACGAATTCCGGAGGATTTTAAAAATTATACGAGAATAATTACTTTTACTCAAAATACATCTTTTCCTGTGGTTTGGAGGTTGTACATGAATGAGGATATGGCAAAAAATTCATTTTGACTTAATTCCGCTAACTACAAGAATCTGCACTTCCACTCCAAATACATAGTTTTTTTTATTGTTTTAGAGGTTGTAAATGAATGAAAGTGTGTTTATAAGTATCACTCCAGTCTTAATTCGACTAACCTCGCTCGTGGACAAAAATATTTTCATTTGCTTGTTTTCTTTATTTTGCAAGCATATGGTTAAAATTCAGATGAAATTATAGTGAAAAATAATTTCAGTTTAATTTAGTGAGTTTAGTTCTATGTCGCACTAAGCAATATTCCAGCAACATCAATTTTCGACCAGACAGTCCAGTGATCAACAGCATGACCATCGACCTGCACAATCGGGAACCGATGACATGTGGCAATCAAGTTAGCGAGTCTGACCACCCGATCCCGTTAGTCGCCTGTTACGACAAGCATAGTCACCTTTTATGGCAAGCATCGCTTGCTGAAGCCCTGTTCAACTCCAGATCCTCATAGGTCCTGAACGCAGAGCTATGAAATTGAAGTTATTAGTGAAAGTCCTTACTCCAGTGACACAAAGACTATGCTGGGACACATTAATAAAAAGCGTTGTGAGATCTTTAAGCTGTTTTGAAATGTGTCTTGTCAACCCCACTGACATTCGCCAATAACCACTTAAATATAGAATATATAGTCCGTGCTCCTTCGGAACAAATAAGTAATTAAGGATCCCCAACTGGGTAATTAAGTAAACAACTCAAAATACTGTCACTTTCTGCCCAGGACATCACGCGTCACCAGTCGTGAGCTAATGACCTTGTAAAACCCCTCCAAAGCACCAAAACCAGTACAGGAATAATCTACAACAGTGATAGGTCACTCGCTTGCTTTCTTTACCATTTGTACCAATTATCATGTTCCTCGTCATGTTCCAGTGCACACAGTGACTTGGTTCGTTTCCAGCGCAACTTCGGCTGCGTGTAACAGTACTTCAGCCAGTTTACTGTATCAGTCGAAATCTTACAATGAATGAATGAATGAATGAATGAATGATAAGAATTAAGAGCAAGATGTATATGTGAATGAATGAAAGAAATAATAAAAGAAAGAAGTACATATGTGAATGAATGAAAGAATAAATGATACACCACGGCCATCCCTTCCTAAACATGCTAAATAATGCAAAACTATCGTTAGATCACATGTGTTAACATCAGCTAATTATAGTCTCCCTTGTCAGACATAACAAGTTTCAGACAGGTTTAAACAAAAAACTATCTGCTTGACTGCACAGCTGCCTGTTGACGTAGTATACCCACCTCACCTAATTTGCCTGCGTAATCTTCATCTACACCACCATAAGCAGAGAGCACAGAAGGCCGAATACCTGTAACCACTGAACCGTGGCGTCTCACTGGAACAGGCTAAGTTCCCAAGTGCGGGTGTCCTTCTCTACCTTTTCCATTAATCTTTAAAACATCTAACAAGCTCAACGCATGCAACTTTTAACTAAAATGTGATGTTATACATATCATAAAAGTAATTTTTAGGTATTATTCAGTTGATAAATTATCATTTTATGATGCATATATGTATGACATGCTGGACGGGTATTGGGCATTTTGTGATAATTTACCATTATCATTTTCATAATGCATAAAAAAGACACTCATTAATCTATCTCTGAGTTTTGTCATTCTTTCACTCCAATACGGTCGTTAAATCCCCTCTGATCATAGTATATGGACTCTCCCATACCCAATTCACCTAATCCTGAGAAATCAACCAAGCACGACATACCCACATCACCTAATTAAGTTTCTGTACCTATCGATAAAAAAATACATAAAATGGAAGGACACCCTGTTCACTAATGGGAGTGAGCCTTGTAGGGAGTACCCTCACTCTCACTAACCAACCGACTGGGGAGAAGCTGCCGTGTTTGTCGGGGATTCTTCTGACTTTATTTTGCTTGCTTTTTGTGTAACTACCCACATTAGGACATTGAGACCATTCTGATTTATCGTGTAAAATACGATTGTATGGTTTAGAATTTGAATCTTGGCATATCTTACCGGTTTTGCTACTTTTGCACACTACCTTCTTACCTGGGGCGAGCATATTTTGGTGGTTTTAGTATTTCATCTATTTGTTTAGATTTATTGATTTATTTGTTTTTGTTGTGTTTTTAACTGCTAGTGGCCCAGCGAGTGAGTCTGCTTTGATAACTGTAAGTTTATTCTGACGCTTGACGAGAGAGACATGAACAAGAACATATATGGAGCCCTTGCATCAATACATATTTAAGACTAAAGGTTTTGAAAAAATAAAATTATTCTAGACCAATATTTGTACATAACTGGTGAAATGAAACTGCGCGTTCAAGGTTCATAAGCACGTAGAGGGCACATTTATCCTACTCCATTTAAGAATGTCCATTTCTGATTGCTTCATGTGACCTTTCGAGGGAGAATATATCAGTTTTACCCAGCCACGTGGGAAAAGCAAGCATCCATGGCAGTAAGTGAACGTAAAGCAGTGATTCGAATCGACTTTAGTCAGTACCATGTTAATAAAAATACATTATTTCAGTTTGTTTTGATGCTATATTTACATAAAGTGAGATTTAAACATTCGTTATGGTAAATGAGGTGTAGCATTGTGATCCACCGATCCGAATGTTAGTATCCTCTTTTGGTTCACACCTGGAGTGTCAACTGTTTGATCGAATACACAACTGGACTGTCGAGAAGCAGCGGAGTGTGAGTGTCGACTGCCTTGGAGAACTTGCGCCTAAGAATAGGAGAAGCCTCGGCTCTACTCTAATTAACGAGGGAGAACACATACACAAAGACATCGGTGAAAGAAGGAGCTGTGGAAGCAATTCCCGAACGATAGTCGTCGCACGAACAGTAATCGAGAAAGTTGGCATCATCGTGAATCGAGGGTCTGTGAGCAATGTAAACTGCATATTGTAACACAGTGGCCACAGTAAAGAAGACAGAAAGTTTCAGCGTGTCAAGGACCAGCTTCAGAGACAAGAGATTGCCATAATAAGCTGTGCTGATCAGACAGTCTACCTCGTTCATAGTGGTCACATTAAAGCATGTACTGTTAACGGATTTTGTTTACCTTCTTGTCCGGTGTGTTAAGGCCATAGTGTTAACGTCGGGTTACCTCCTTACATATTAGCCGAAACATCGAATTTACAAAATTTCAATTTTCGACAGCCCAGGTGCGTTGTTTATTGACGGAGTAAGAGGATTATGAGGCATGGTCGACTAGGTTTCTTTGTTTAACTAATCCCACACGGCCTTCACCAATAGAGGGAATGATTTCTGTTCAGTTATGACATCGCTGTTCTCCATATGTCTCTATTTTCTCAACACATCTCCAAGATGTTGTGTTTTTTGTGTGTTTCGTAAACACTGATTGGGACTGGTGAACAAGCTTTACAGTTTATATCAGTACTTCAGCCACACAACATATAATACAAAATATGAATGCAGCATGTGTCGTCATCCATATGAACTATCACATAATAACATATGCATACATATCATTAAATCAAATAAACATCTATCATATAGGTAGACATAAAAAAGAGAGTTACGGCTTGTTGTGTCTGACTAGCTCTTTGTAGAAACACTGAACAATTGTGAGAAGGTTATTGATAAGTTAATTAGTTTTCTGTTAAAAAAACAAGCTTTGTGTTTGCGTGATAAAATCATTGACGAATTCAACTATTTTCTGGTTTTCACAGTGTATAAGTTCTTTGTTTTCGTTCACCGAAGTCATCACAGACCACAGTGAGAAAAGGTCCATCTTCAAGCAGTAAGGAAGACCATGATAGAGTATGGAGTACTTGTGTCTTCCTTGGCTTGGTCATCTCCACCGTTACCCCCTCCTCCGAAACCACACCCCGCAAGGGCGTATAGGATTGTGGGGCCGTGTCAGCGACAATTTGGCTCGGTGGATAAACAGGGACTCCTATAACCCCGTATACCCTTCATCACAATGCTATAATTTGTCGGCTTTGCGTATCCGGTTTTGTGCATTCTGTAATATTGTATAGTACTGGTGAAGTATTAATCAACGCAATATTTTGTTTGCTAAATGAACGAGATTCTTTGAGAATCAAAATATGTTTTAACTACATTTTCAAAATTGAAATACAGCATGCACACAATAACTAAATTGAAAAGAATATCGTGCAGGAGAAGGTTTTCCAGAGTACATGCACATAAATGCCATTCAAGTCTTTGAATGTCTATTCGATGGGAGGACACTAGGATACTATCTACCAACAACAACAACTGGCGCCAAAGGAAACTGCAAGAGGCCATCGAGATCCGGAGACAGAAACCAGCCATCAACCGCGACCAAGGAGTGTACCTACCAAGTGCCTGGGACTTATTGATAAATTAATCTCATCTACCTGTGTACATTCTATCTATGTAATTCATGTATAGTCTATCTACCCGAGTACATACTTGTGTTTGTACATCACCAACCCTCATGTAAACATGCTCACCCCCTATCGTGTGTTATGTACATCATCCTATCATGCGTAATGTATCACCATTGGCTTCCATCCTTATCCCCAATCATGTTATGTAAACATATCCAATCAACTGTAATGCATTACCATTGGCTTCCATCATTGTTATCTTAACTATCGGCTTCCTATCAGTGCTTGTTTATACTAGCTTTCGTTAACTCATTCCACTTGTTACTTTGTTATTGTTTTACCTGTACATATAAATACACCTCTGTATCCCTTTCTCAATCACCTGATGAAGGAGTAAGCATTAACTCCGAAACGTTGTGTTCTCTCATAAAGAAGTTGATATCCATAAAATCTTCATTCTTATAAATGCCATTGTCTTTCACAGACTAATATGTGCAGGTCTTGAAGAAGGACAAAGTCCCCATCCCTGTTTTAGTAAATAGGATTGTTCAATCACACATTCATGTATATATATTGATTTCAATATATATTTACAGTAAAATTTAATGCACATAGAATTTTACGAAAGGTCGAAATTCGAGATTATTCATGTGCATATATAAGGTCTGCATGCATCCCCAGTATAAACAACAATGTATTTAGTTCACATGGCAAAGGAGGTTTATACACAAAACCGAAACCAATTGGTCAGCTCGACGCCTTGTAAAACAATTAATTCGAGATTTCCTTTGAATGTGAGATATTTGGCTACGCGTCATGCGCAGTCAGTCTTTTTCATCCATATACACTCACGAACACCTGTTCATTTCAAAGCTGGTGTCACCTAATGATCTAGAGTAATCCATGGATGAGATGTCTATATGACAAGTAAAATACACTTGAAAGCGGCAGCTGGTTTATTCCAATACACAAGACCAGCGGACGAGACACGACGCGCAAATTGTAGCAGGCGCTTTGCGGAAATTACGTAACTGAACGCGGAAACAGAAAACGTCATCGTTCCGCTCAGTGGTTTTGTCTTTGCGAGTTATGCTGAAATACTCAACAAATTAAGATAAAAGTCAGAATGATAAAAAAGTGGAAATCAGTGTGTGGATTAGAACTTGAAAAATTCTCATGAAGTCGTTGACAAAGTAATATCTGTTCAGGTTAAAATAATTTGAAAAACAGAGAAAGTTATATGGATATAGAAGTTCTTCTAATGTAAGCAGCATTTCGGCGTAGGTGTTAAACTCGTTTTGAAGCAAATGATGTCTACGGGGTAGTTATGTAAGTTAAACCTTTATTTTGGGTCAAGGTCAAAATCGTTTGGTGTAGTGACAACGGTGCTGTTTTAAGGGATTAGACACTGGTTTTCTAAAAAAAAACAAAATAAAATGTGTTTCTTTAGGAAACGAAATAAGACACGTGTGCCAATGTAATTGAACCGATGTTAGCGAGTTCACTCAGTGACTTTAGTTAATAAAATGAACTTTCAGTTCACCCCTTCCGTTAGTAATGAGTTATTCAGTTTCTTAATAAAATTGCTTAAAATGTGAATGTTGGAAATGACAGTTTTCTTTATCATTTTAACAACTTCAGTTATGGCAAATGCGCTGCTGTACTTTGCGTTTCCTCCTACCTATTTTACCTAAAGACACCTTTTTGTAAAAGGTTATATGTTCATTGTGAGAATATTTTTGTAGTAAAAAGGGAGAATGTACCTCGTGAAAATGAATTTTGAAAGACTGCAGATCAACAGTTCCAACAGTATCAACAACATAATTTCTAACATACTTAGAGACCACAACCATGGACCTGTACACAACGAAGCCACGGTAAATGTTTTCGACTGTAGCAAAAATAGCGAAAATTTATTAAAAGATAGAAAAGTAAACGTAAAATCAATCTTGAATATTTTACGTATTCCTCATAGCCCAATATAAAGATTACACATTAACAGTATGGATACGTTAATCTATAGTTTAAACTAATCTCTTAAAGTAATCGTGACTGGATTGGCAAGCATAATCATGCATATAAATGCCACTCCATACCAATAATATAATTATATAACATACATGATAACTACACAAACCTCGTCAACCGTCAGAATAAATTTACAGTTATAAAACAAATAAATCAATAAATCTGAAAAAATAGATGAAATACTAAAAACCACCAAAACATGCTCGCCCCAGGTAAAAGGTAGAGTGCAAAAGTAGCAAAACCGGTAAGATATGCCAAGATTCAAACTCTAAACCATACAATCGTACTTTACTCGATAAATCAGAATGGTCTCAATGTCCTGATGTGGGTAGTTACACAATCAAAGCAAAATATTGATAATTTATCAACTGAATAATACCTAAAAATTACTTTTATGATATGTATAACATCACATTTTAGTTAAAAGTTGCATGCGTTGAGCTTGTTAGATGTTTTAAAGATTAATGGAAAAGGTAGAGTAGGACACCCGCACTTGGGAACTTAGCCTGTTCCAGTGAGACGCCACGGTTCAGTGGTTACAGGTATTCGGCCTTCTGTGCTCTCTGCTTATGGTGATGTAGATGAAGATTACGCAGGCAAATTAGGTGAGGTGGGTATACTACGTCAACAGGCAGCTGTGCAGTCAAGCAGATAGTTTGTTGTTTAAACCTGTCTGAAATTGTTATGTCTGACAAGGGAGACTATAATTAGCTGATGTTAACACATGTGATCTAACGATAGTTTTGCATTATTTAGCATGTTTAGGAAGGGATGGCCGTGGTGTATCATTAATTCTTTCATTCATTCACATATGTACTTCTTTCTTTTATTATTTCTTTCATTCATTCACATATACATCTTGCTCTTAATTCTTACTATCATTCATTCATTCATTCATTCATTGTAAGATTTCGACTGATACAGTAAACTGGCTGAAGTACTGTTAAACGCAGCCGAAGTTGTTAAACGCAGCCGAAGTTGCGCTGGAAACGAACCAAGTCACTGTGTGCACTGGAGCATGACGAGGAACATGTTAATTGGTACAAATGGTAAAGAAAGCAAGCGAGTGACCTATCACTGTTGTAGATTATTCCTGGTCTGACAAATACGAGAATACCCCATAAAACCTCGGTCGAAGAAAACCTGGGACGGGCAAACGAGAATTAATAAAAGTGGATCCCACAATATTAAAACGAAACATGCTAAACTGGGTAGGTACACTTAAAACCACTGGGTAGGTACACTTTCCAATTGTAAGGTTTTGCCCACTATAGAATGTATTCCACAACAAATATTTTGACAACATACCGTGTGTCACCTAGAAAGAAATACAGTTTTGGTGCTTTGTGTTTCCTTGTGAGGGGTCACTGTGTGCACTGGAACATGACGAGGAACATGATAATTGGTACAAATGGTAAAGAAAGCAAGCGAGTGACCTATCACTGTTGTAGATTATTCCTGTACTGGTTTTGGTGCTTTGGAGGGGTTTTACAAGGTCATTAGCTCACGACTGGTGACGCGTGATGTCCTGGGCAGAAAGTGACAGTATTTTGAGTTGTTTACTTAATTACCCAGTTGGGGATCCTTAATTACTTATTTGTTCCGAAGGAGCACGGACTATATATTCTATATTTAAGTGGTTATTGGCGAATGTCAGTGGGGTTGACAAGACACATTTCAAAACAGCTTAAAGATCTCACAACGCTTTTTATTAATGTGTCCCAGCATAGTCTTTGTGTCACTGGAGTAAGGACTTTCACAAATAACTTCAATTTCATAGCTCTGCGTTCAGGACCTATGAGGATCTGGAGTTGAACAGGGCTTCAGCAAGCGATGCTTGCCATAAAAGGTGACTATGCTTGTCGTAACAGGCGACTACAACCTCTAAAACAATAAAAAAAACTATGTATTTGGAGTGGAAGTGAAGATTCTTGTAGTTAGCGGAATTAAGTCAAAATGAGTTGAAGTTTTTGCCATATCCTCATTCATGTACAACCTCCAAACCACAGGAAAAGATGTATTTTGAGTAAAAGTAATTATTCTCGTATATTTTTTAAAATCCTCCTGAATTCGTAAAATTAAATCAGATCAGTTGAATTTTGTGTCATGACACTCGTAAAGCCACTTTCATTCATTTACATCCTTCAAAACATTGGAAAAGATGTATTTGGAGTAAAAGGAAATATTCTCGCCCATGGGCGAGATTGATTTTAAATCGCTCTAAATTAGCAGAATTAAGTCAAAATGAGTTGGATGTCGTGTCATGATACTTATAAATATGCTTCAAAATGTTTTTCGCCCATGGGCGGGAGTTTTTAAAATCGCTCTAAATTAGCGGAATTAAGTCAAATGAGTTGAAATTTCTGTCATGATGCTCATAAATGTACTTTCATTCATTTACATCCTCCAAAACACGTGAAAAGATATATTTGGGGTAAAAGGCAATGTTCTCGCCCATGGGCCAAAATGTTATTCACCCATGGGCGAGATTTTTAAACATCGCTCTAAATTAACGGAATTAAGTCAAAATAAGTTGAAATTTGTATTATGATACTTATGAACATACTTTCACTCATTTACAACCCCCAAAACATGCAAAAAGATGTAATTTGAGTAAAAGTCAATATTCTCACCCATGGGCCAAATGATATTTTTAAATCAGCTCTAAATTATCAGAATTAAGTCACAATAAGCTGATTTTCGTGTCACGACACTAATAAATATACTTTCATTTATTTACAAACTGCAAAACATGGAAAAAACATGTATTTTCAGTGAAAGTAAATATTCTCGTCCATGGGCCAATATATTTTTCACCCATGGGCGAGATTTTTTAAAATCACTGTCAGTTAGCGGAGTCAAGTCAAATCGAGCTGAAATTTGAGTCATGATACTTATTAACATTTTGTCATTCATTTACAACCCCCAAAACGTTTATTTTGGACGAAATTAAACAGTCTCGCCCATGGGCCTGCCCATGGGCCGCTGTTCGCCCATGGGCGTGCCCATGGGCGAGCGAGTTTAAATTTTCAGTTTTCGAAAAGAATTTTTTTCATTTTTTCATCCTTAGCACATATTCATAATAGCTGCATGTTTATTTTTGCCAAATCTCTTGTGAGAGAGTGGCCACAGTGCGGAGAGTTTCTGGACTATTGTGAGTCCAGAATTAAATTGTGACGTGTTGAAGAAAATCCATTTTTGACATTTATTGCGAGTCATTTTTTAATTTGTGCATGTGACCTTATGCATTAGCACAAAAATCCATTTCATATACACTTATGTCGTTCAGATATCAAGCTGTATTTTCTTCGCTCACACTTTCCGTAAAGATGACAAGTTCAGAAAATCGTAGCAGAGTGTTTTTATTGGTGCACGATAAATAAAGGAGAACTTTACTTTTTTTTTTAAACACAAAAGTTTTGGACAACATTTAGCAGTGTCTATTTCCCAACCCCCTGAGGTAGTTGCAGTTATATTTATACCAGCGGATAGGAAATTAAATATTCTACATTTCTGTGTAATTTTATAGTCGTACGCAGATCCAGGACCACGCAAGCGCAATTCTTGCACAACGTTCACTTTTCTAACCTTACGAAAACATGCGTCTGAAAAAAAAACCCAAACCCGGCATCCAGGGGGTTAAAGAACAAAACAAACATAACAAGATTAATATTAATGAAAACCTTCAACGAGAATAAAGATGTCGCCCACCATATGTCAACTGAACAAAGGACAAGTCTCTAAAACAATTTTAATCCATTGTGGCCAACTGGTGAAACTTATTTGAAAAAAAAGAATAAAATTCACGGTAATGGTTCCTTTACTTGTTCTGGCTTTCCCGGCAATGAGGTTTGTACTTAAATTGCGGCTTTAATGGCAACAGGTAGTATTCAAATGTTGCACCGTCTGCACGTCTCATTGTATTGACGTCTCTGCTCGTCTTATTGTATTGACGTTTCCGCACGTCTTATTAAAATATATTGTATTGAAAATTAACTGGTAAAAGATATTAATATGTTTCTGTAAACTGTACGTGCTTTACAGGGAAACTCTTTGATTATCAGGAGTAATATACTGTACACAATAACATTGCTAGGTATACAAAGCATTGTACATAGGAAACTACTAGTAATATGTCCATTGGTGCAGTTACATTGAACATGAGTGAGTATAGATTTACACCACCCTTAGCAATATTCCAGCAATATCACAGCAATATTCCAGCAATATCACAACAATATTCCCGCAATATCACGGCAGGGTATACAAGAAATAGGTTTTACACATTGTAACCACATCGGGAAATGAACTCGGGTCTTTGGGCTGAAAAGCGAACGAATCAACACACAGGGTAGGGCATTTCAAATCGCCATTACGTGCTTTCTGATGAAATACGAAGTACTAGAATTTGTACTTTACTGAGAAAGTGTAATATCCAATATATGTAACTTATTTTTTATATTTTACCGCTTTCTAAATGGCAGTGCGTAATCACAGTTTTCGGCCGTGGGAACCGTGACAATGAACACTTATCAGAGGGGTACACCAAATCCGCCTTCTAGGAACCGTGACAATGAACACTTATCAGAGGGGTACAGAAATCCGCCTTCTAGGAACCGTGACAATGAACACTTATCACAGGGGTACGCCAAATCCGCCTTCTAGGAACCGTGCCAATGAACACTTATCACAGGGGTACACCAAATCCGCCTTCTAGGAACCGTGCCAATGAACACTTATCACAGGGGTACACCAAATCCGCCTTCTAGGAACCGTGCCAATGAACACTTATCACAGGGGTACACCAAATCCGCCTTCTAGGAACCGTGCCAATGAACACTTATCACAGGGGTACACCAAATCCGCCTTCTAGGAACCGTGACAATGAACACTTATCACAGGGGTACACCAAATCCGCCTTCTAGGAACCGTGACAATGAACACTTATCACAGGGGTACACCGAATCCGCCTTCTAGGAACCGTGACAATGAACACTTATCACAGGGGTACACCAAATCCGCCTTCTAGGAACCGTGACAATGAACACTTATCACAGGGGTACACCAAATCCGCCTTCTAGGAACCGTGACAATGAACACTTATCAGAGGGGTACACCAAATCCGCCTTCTAGGAACCGTGACAATGAACACTTATCACAGGGGTACACCAAATCCGCCTTCTAGGCTACCAATTGTCCGACTTTCGTTTTTTGTGGAAGTCGTTGTGGCTGAACGAATTTGTCGGCTGAATTTGTGTGACTCTGACTCTTAGGGTGTGGGTTCGAATCCCGGATGGGACTCAGCTCAAAAAGTACTAGAATTTGTACTTTATTTTGAGAGTAGAATACCCATTGAAACATATGTTAATACGATGTCTTCAAAAAGTGTGATACAACCAAACGTATCCGGTTTCAGTGGGGATCTTTGTATTGCTTAGTTCACTGGGAACTAAGTATCATGAAAATATAGCGCGAAAATATATCCAAAATTCATTCCAAGTGATCGGCGTTACTATGACCAAGTGTTGGCTGGCTGGTTTTACAGTTTTAGGGCCTCGTGGGCCAGTAAAAAGCTTATTTGCGTCCATGACCAAGTGTTACGCATAGTGGAGTTATGCCCCCTTATCTTCATACGTGCGAGGCCTCTCTGTCGTCGTTTGACGTCAAAGAGGAAAATCTGTTCTCAACATTTATTACGAGTCATTTTTAAGATTGAACGTATAACTTTATACATAAGCACAAAAACTCATTTCATGTGTATTTACGTCGTTCAGATACCAGGCAGTATTTTGTTCGCTCATACTTCCCGTAAAGATGCCATATTAAGAGCAGATATCGTCGCACATAGCAATTATGGGTGCACGATTAAAAGCGGAGAAATTTACTTTCTTTATCGCATGACGATTCGAATGACATTTAACAGTGTATAGCTTTTTGGGGAATTTAAACCATTGGATAAGAAATTTAATGGTTCACATTTCTGTGTAATTTCATCGCCGTAGATAGTTCCAGGACAACGTGAGAACAATTCTCGTTTACGTTTAAAATCTTATGAAAAATTTCGCCAGTTAAAAAAGGGGGGAAAACCCCAAAGCAAAAACAACAGCAACAACAAAACATGGCACACAATAGTGCATTTTGTATCCGCACGCAAGAGAAGACACGTTCTGAAGATTACACTTTCTTAGCAAAATACGGATTCTAGGTCTTTTTCCCGGTTACATGCGGGATTCGAACCCGCTCCCTCCGAGTCAGACGCTTAACCCGCTGAGGCATTTCAGGTGCCTGACTCTGGGGGTGTTGGTTCGAATCCCGGATGGGACTATACCAATCGAATGTACTAGAATTTGTACATATCTTACAATTTACCTCTTTCTACCATTGTGTGACCGCTGCCGTGGTGTAGTGGCTAGAGTATCCGCTCGGAGAGTGGAAGGTCGTGGGTTCGATCCTCGGTCGCGTCATCATATACGTTAAACTATGGTACTTATTGCTGCCTGGCATTGGACATTGATGGGTACAACAAGGACTGGTCGGTTCGGAGTCAGTATAATGTGTCTGAGCTGGGTATTCCTGCTTAACTGTGACATGGTATCGCAATGAGCTAGCACTATAAAACCAGCTTGGCTAGTACTTTAGTATGTTTGGCTCACATGCCGACGTGCATGCGTGAGCACGTGTGTCTGCTTCGTTTACTCACATACGAACAACGTGTCATAAGAACTACATCTCAAATACTGTAAAATCATTTATTATTATTCGCGGGTGTTTAGTTTTTGCGCTTTTCGCGCAAAAACATTATTCGCGAAAATAAAACCTCCGCGAAAAATTATGATAAATTGTTAAAATAAAAACAGAGAGCTTTGAGATTTAGTTTTGTACTGCTAGTAATTTGACTAAAGTACACTTCATTCATTCATGACTCAGTGAAACAAAAAGATACATAAAAACAAATTAAATAGTTGATTCAGCACATGTCATTTTCAGTGTCTCTGATTGACACGATACACACGACTTTACTAAATTAAAAATGTCAGGTCACCTGATACTAGTGAATTAGTCCGAAAGCCCAGCTTGGCGAAATCCGCTTTGGATTAAATCCTTCCTCTTGGATATGTTGTCGTAGGCCTGGATAATCCATTGCGCATATAGTGGTTTGGCAATACTGGATCTAATGTCAACAGAAACGGCGGATGTTGGGTCGTCAGCACCAGCTTCCTCCTGTTGCTCTAACTGACGCACTACTTCATTTGAATACCAAACATGAAACGCATGTTTCAGTTCATCTTTAAAGTTTTTGTTCACAGCCAAATCCAGAGGTTGTAGTTTGTTTGTGCATGGAGCAGGCAAGTAAACAACTTCGATGTTTTTCTCTTTTAGAAGTTTTCTAGTTGACTCTGTGCGATGTGCTTTGTACACGTCAAAAATGCACAGAGCTTTCTGAGTAGCTGATTTGGCCGAGCACGTCACGGGTCGAGGTCACATATGGGTCAATGATTTCTTCCACATATCTCAACATGGATTCTTCAGTGCTCCAGTGCATGTCAGTATGGGTGATGTCCCAATCTTCAGGAAAGTTGACACTGACGTGGCAGCGATCTGTTTTCCCAGCATAAATCAGTTGAGGGGGAGGTAGTTGTTCTGATTTGGTCATGGCTAGAAGTGCTGTGATTTGTCGTTTGTCCCCCATTCCAGATATCGGAACCTGTTTCGATCCTCTTTCTTCCATAGTCCAATCACCTACAGGCACGAGAGAAAGGCCTGTTTCGTCAGAGTTAATAACCAGGTCATCTTGGATGCCATGCGCTTCGATTACTGATGCCACTCGACCGTGAAACTCTGCTTTAATTGCCTCAAAGTCGGATGGAAGACGTTTCACATCTTTTGTTCCCTTTCTCTTGACAAAATCCATTCGCCTTAAGAGAGACCGGGGCCATGCTTATGTCAACTCAATGCTGCCTCCAATGTTTTGATTTATGGAACTTCTTCATTATCCCATCGGCAGCTGCATGCAGCATACGGACATTTACTGTACCGCCAGCCAATCCTGTTTTTCTAATCCACTTTCTGATGTCTTCTTCGTCCTCCCCTAACTTTGCCCTTTGACCCCTGACTGCCTTGACCAATCGGCGAGGGGCTTCTCCAGTTTGTTGTTGTTGCTTTAAAAAGCTAGCTTTCATTCCTCTAACAGTTAATTCGCTGACTTTCCTCTTTAGTTCACTGGAAAATTTTCTTGTTGCCTTCATGACTCCATTTTCAATAGCGTAAACAGCGATTTTAGCACGAAGTTCCTCATCATACAGGCCATACTCTCCACGTTTTCGCTTTTTCTTTGTGAGGTCAGGCATTCTCTCATCTTCCAACAAATCTACAGCGATGTTAGCTGGCATGACAAGTTGCGCTTCAGTTTCATTGTCACATAGACTCGGATCTGGGAGGCCGGGTGTCTTTGCTTTTGAAACAGTCTTCGTAAGCCACTTTTGTAATGAAGCATGAAGGAACACGGTATATGCAGACGCTTTAATTAAATAAAATTAATTAAACTACAAGGATTGATTAGGGATTAATTATCTGAGCAGAGGCACCCCCATGGCCCCGACTGCCAGCTGCTTGGACTGAGGTTCTTATTGAAGAACCTTGGACACAAACTAGAGATGGTGGCCGATTCCTGTTGTTTACAGATGGTGATGATGACAAGATAGTTGTCTTCTCTAGAGATGAACAGCTAGCCGCCCTCCAGTCTGCTGATGCTATTTATATGGATGGGACTTTTTCTGAAGCTCCATTTCTCTTGAACCAGCTTTACATACTTCACGCAAAACTTGGATCAGTTATGTACCCGTTGGTGTATGCTCTACCACCAGATCGTCAGCGAAGCACATATCATCGATCCTTCAGCAAACTGAAAACATCTGTGGAAGAAATCCTTCATCGACAACTATCCCCTGCTCGCATTCAGACAGACTTAAAAAAAACCCAGCCATTCAATTAGTTGAACTTGAATTTCCAAATGTTCATGTGTCTGGTTGTGCCTTCCATCATACTCAAGCGATCTGGCGAAAGGCACAAGCTCTTGGTTTGGCCGTCCCATACAGAGAAGATCCTGACGTGCAGAAATGGATTCGCCGAGCAGACGGTCCTCCCCTTCTTCCTGCTTTGGTTCCAGACACCTGGCTTGAGTCGATGAATGCAGCACCAGAGATAGCCAGAGCTGACGAGTTCAACGACTATGTTGTATCAACATGGGTAGACTACGATGCTTTGTTTCCAATAGGACTGTTGAACCACTTTACATGTACTACAGAAGGCCCAAGGACCGAAAACAATTTAGAAGGATTTCATTCACGGAGGAACCGTTCTCTGTCATGTGGCCACCCGAACTCGTATAAATTCATTGACTTGATAGCTGGGATTGAAAAAAAATTAACGGACCAAAATTGACCAGATCGGCCTAGGAGCTGCACCCCCTGCACAGAAGCGCGTCTACCGAGACTCAGAGAACAGACTCCAGAGACTGAAAGATCAGCTGGAGAGGGGACAGAAGACCGCAGTCCAGTACCTCGATGCAGTTGGCTACTTACGGAAGCTGGGCTAAATATAGAACACATTCAAGACTGAGAATGAAAGCAACACTAAATTGTCACACACTGTATATATTGTATATTTTGTCTATATAATGTTGTATTTGGATGTAGTGTGAGCGTGAAAGATGTATGAGTGGCAAATAAATAAATGAAATAATGAATGAATTTATTTGTTTTCTGTTGGGCATTATTACGTAGGCACTGGACCATAACGTCTGTTTGGGCAGATTCATTAAGCAGTCGCAGGTGACAGCATGTAGTTAATCTGTGCATTGGGCCATAACATGTGTTGTTTAAGCTGTAGTTCTTATGCGAGGACACCCCCAAGAAGGACGTTAAACTCCATGTAGCCACTTCTCTGCTAAAATTGTGTATTCACAGCAAAAGACCTCAGTGAATTAACAACGGGTTTATTGGACAGTCAGTGAATGTTATACAGGAAGTGTTCTTTTTTTCTAGAATCTATTCAACCAACTTAAAAAGCACGTTACAGTGAGATTAAGTGTACGTTTTACAAGACTTACGCGAGGAACAGCAATTATGTAATAGAGTAAAGCACAATGGTCACAATAAATATCAAGCTACACAACCTAATACCTATTATTATCCAATAGTGTTTCCTAGCTGAGATATCGCTTGTAGAAGATCAAACGAGATATCATGTGGTAAGTTTTGTGCTAACTGCTAATTGGTCAATATTTTCGGACTACTTTCATTATCCTTAGCTTTAAACAAAGATGGCCACCGCAATGAGTTATTTTTGTTGATGATTTGTTTTGACATTTCTTAAATGCCACAAGAAATGGTGAAACTTAGGTATTGCAGAAAGCCATGTACGTTACCACTACTTTTCTGTGTGCTTTGTTTGAAGTAATGTTGTCACTCGTCCCCTCTTCCATCAGCCACATGTATTCATATGCAAGTCTTCAAATTAAATTCGTTTCAGGTGACGTTTCATATTTAATTTCTCACTAACGACAAATTGATATGATATTGATAATTGTATGATATTGGATGATAAATGGCATGACACTCGTGTCTTTGATATCAAATATATCACCACTCGTTGATAAATATTTTAGTCCGAGGTTTGCCTCCTCCTTTGATCAACACGAGGCTGAGATTGTCTTTTATTGAACACAGCACATTCTAAAACCCCAACAAAATAGAACAACAACCCCACCCCCCCCACCCCAAACCAAAATCCACAGCTACAGTTAAATCACCAAAATCCCAAAGCAGAGACTCGGAAATTCCAAATTTCTCAAACTTAACATTCGTGTATCATTGCTGTCATATCCCAAGTGGAATTTGTATGTGAGTTTAGTTTCAAGCCGCTTTTAGGCAATATTCCATGAATATCACAGCGGGGGACACCAGTAATGGGCTTCACACATTGTACCTTTGTGAAGAATTGAACCCGGGTTTTTGGTGTGACGAGCGAACACGTTTACCACTAAGCGACCCTACCACCCAAGAGATTGAAAAGAAAACGATAGTGCTATATACAGATGGTGCAGAAAACAATTTATTCACAAAGAAAATAGTGTTCTTTAAAATAATCATACTACAGGGGATGAGAGAGGATAATTTTATACGGAATGTGGGATCCTTCATTTCGTTTTCAACGGGAACACATATAGCAGCATGGTTACATGCAAGTTCAGACAGCTGTGGTAGTGACCGCGTTCACTAAAACATGCATGGACTCTCCACGAACTCGCCATTTTGAGATACATTTTAAAAGTCGAAGATAAAGTCTATTTGGAACATAAAGTACAGCTGAAATTCTGTGGCAGTGATGTTATGTCATCGCTGCGCTGGAGTGTGGTTTATGAGATATGATGCGCTGACGCTTTCAACTGGGAACTGGGCTGCAGCTGGCGCAGTGATGGGACTCTGGGTAGGAGAGAGGGCTGGAGCGTCAACAAGACAAGGGAGGTGACTCTAAACTTTCAAGAACTGAGGTGGCGTCTCTTGTTGCTAGTCAAACGTAAACAAAGATATTTAAAGGTATATATGGTCGTGATTTGTCGTTTGACTGCTTGATTTTATGCATTGTGACAGGTTTCACACCGCAACAGTGTATTATAACAAAGCTTCGCGTGTGCGACATGCTACTAGTTTGAATGTCGGTCTGTATAAGTGGAACGTTTGCCAACCAAACTCTAGACGGTTCGTGGAGGGTTAAACTTTTGCGTGATGCACTGAAAATGCCGGCAGTCGTTTTAGTCGTGTTCCAGATTGACGGATTCCATAAAGAGACGTTACGGCAAGAAATTATATGTAGTTACTAAGTGCGGTTTGGTACTTAGCAGTTTTTGGCCCAGAACATAACAATGACGGCACGAATTCGTTAGGTTGGTACTCACAGGCCAGCGATTCGGTTATCATGGTAAACGTGCTAGATACACATTCCTTGTCATTAATTAGCAATGGGCGCTAATATGAACTAAAACCACAACATCTACATACCTAGTTCAGCTAGCTAAACGTCGTGTTCCTGCCAAGGCATACGTATGCCTTGGCAGGAACAGAACGTTTACCTAGCTGAACTACTAATTACCCTTTCAGTATTTGGGTCTTTTGACATGTTTTGGGCCAACACAAGCAAATTGTTTTAGATTTTCAAGCATAATATGTCTGAAACACCCACTGGAAGTGTATTTAGTTGCAGTTTCATAAGTTTATAATCAAATTGTGTTTAACAAAAATAGAAAGTGATGTTGGAGTTTTCTGTCAGTGCTGACTAGGATTCAGTTCAGTTATACTGGCGTCTCCTATTCTCGCGGTACTTATGAATATCAGCTGAAAAAATAATATAAACAGTTCTTTTTGTATGTATGCTTGTTGTTTTTAAATAAATAGATTCCCCCTCTAACATCTGCATCAACTGCTTGATCCATCAAGTGTATTATCTCATTTGAGCTCGATGAAAAACATGGTCGTCCGCCCCTGACTTTTCGAGGCATCTCCTATTCTCGCTGTACGAGAAAGTAACGTTATTACGTGTAAGGAAGGGGAATCTTATCGGGAAGGGCGGGGAAAAGTTATGATTTTTCCAAGTTGGTTAAAACTAACGAATATTTGTTACATTGAAAAATTTTGATAATTCACAGACTTGGGCCTCTTCCTAGTTACTGGTCAATGATGTAAACAACCGCTAAGTATCACACATCGGCGACCTTGGCAGAAAATGTGTTTACCGCGAGAATAGGAAACCCGTGAGAATAGGAGACGGTCCTATACATTTTTAGATAAGTATCTTGATGTTTAAATATGATCAATGTGCATTAATTGTAAGATCATAAGTTTTCAGGTGGCAGTGTTTACTAGCACTTATATCAAGGCTGGTTCCTTCTCACCAGACTCTGTACATTCCTCGAGTACCCAGGCATGTGTTAAAAATGATGATCTTAAAGTGTCCAAAATCTGTAAAGCAATATTAAAATCAGCCATGTGGTAAAGCTTTATGTGCTTTCCATACACAAATCAACATACACAGTTGCAAAACTGTATTATAAAGGGGTCTGTTTCCTGAGCAAAGTTCTTTATCCATGTTTTCAGGTCAGCAGAATCCATAAACTGTTGTATAATAAGTTTTCAAGGAAGATTGAATGTTTGAGAAAATGTGCCCCAAGTGAGCCCAGTATCAGATGGGTTGTGGGAGCAGTGCTTTGAGCCCCAGGGAAGATGTGGGGAAGAAGGATGAGAAGGCAAAAGTAGTGCAACAATATCAACAGCACGAGAGCTTCCGGACAACTCCAACTAAACAAGTACCCCCAACAGCATCAGGTGAGATCCGAATCTCTGATATTATTCAAAACCTACAGCTGTGGGGTAGCCTTGTGGTTAAAGCTTACACTCATCATGCCGAAACCCTGGTTCGATTCCCCACATGGATACTGTATGTGTGAAGCCTTTTTCTGGTGTCGCCCGATATTGCTGGATTATTACTAAAAACAGGGTAAAACCAAACTCAGCCGTAACTCACTGTAAAAGCAGCTTTAGTCCATACTAGAACAGCTGGTTCCTACCAGCTGACACATGTGCATTTACTTGACTAAAACTTGAATATCACACCTTGCTTTTTCTTTGTCCTTTTGAAAATATGTCGTGACATTTTGGATGACAATACTAAATTAATCTTAGAAAGACTGCTGTATTTCAGTACGTGATTTACACCATTTATAGCTATTGATTTGTTGTTCTGTTTTCCTTTGTAGCTGGAAACAAAACCTCCAATGCCAATGAATCTGTGCCAGAATCCAAACCTGAACTGAAACCTGAAACCAAGGAATTGGCAACATCTACAAACCCAGAACTGAAACCTCAAACCAAGGAATCCACAACACCAACAAACCCAGAACTGAAACCTCAAACCAAGGAATCCACAACACCAACAAACCCAGAACTGAAACCTCAAACCAAGAAATCGGCAACACCTACGAAACCAGAACTGAAACCTCAAACCCAGGAATTGCCAACATCAAAACCAACAGAAAAGACCCAACAACTTGAAAATTTAGTCATGTCAAGTTCACCAAAACTTATGCCAGTTTCCCAAGAAAAGACAACTCCTGAAGCTAAGAAAAATGAAAGTGAGGCAAATGAGAGTTATCTGCCCTTGGAACCTGAATCACAGCGACGGTTTGACAAAACTTTGGGATCTTGTTGTTTATTGGTAAAACCAGACAGTGTTGTGAATACAGTTGATAAGAATGTGACAAGGTTACAGCTACACAATGCTTTGCCACACACATATTCTGTGTACCACTTGCTGAAGAAACTTGATAATATACAGGTATGTACAGAAATGACACTTGTTGACAGGGAAGACACTTGACGAGTTAACAGCAACAGCTCCTCATTGACATACATTACTACTGTAATTTGAAATTTAGTTTGAATTGATCCCGGTTCATCCAAAGGATATCTACATTCTGCAGCAATGTGCTTTTCTATGCAGAATCTGTGGAGACTAAATGAAAACAGTATGATGACTATTACAGCTGTTCAATTATTACAAAATCAAACATTTTTTTCTTGCTCTCTCTCTCTCTCTCTCTCTCAACCACTTCTCACTCTTTCAGTATTTTACTTCCTTAGTCCTTCATTCACTCCTTCACTTGAGCTCAGTGTTCACAAACAGTGTTTTATAATAACAGGACATTGGGTCCTATTAGTGTCAGATGTCTGTCTTACCCACTGAAAATTCACCGGACCCATAGAATAAATTTAAACACACAATTCAGAATTATCATTTCTTATAATTGGCACTGAAATTATTAACATTATATGAAAACAAACACAAGATTTATAAACAGCAAACATATGTCACATGTCACAGAGAACAACTTCAGACAAAGTCATTGTAAAATATATTCAGTCAGACACTGGGGCCAGCAAGCTAGTGACTTGTCTGACTGGCAAATATGCCAGATTTGTTAGAGGGTCAGGCGCTATTTGTGAACGCTGTTCACTCACTTCTTTACTTATTTATGGTCTCTTTTACTCTTTCTCTCTGTCACTGTCCATCACTCACTCAACCACTCAACCATTCGTTCAACCACTCATTCGACCACTCTACCAACCATTCACTCAACCACTCATTTGACCACTCAGCTACTCAGTCAACCTCTCAGCCACTTGACCCGTGAAGGTCCCGGGGTAGAATAGGCCTTCAGCAACCCATGCTTGCCATAAAAGGTGACTATGCTTGTCGTAAGAGGCGACTAACGGGATCGGGTGGTCAGACTAGCTGACTTGGTTGACACATGTCATCGGTTCCCAATTGCGCAGATCGATGCTCATGTTGTTGATCACTGGATTGTCTGGTCCAGACTCGATTATTTACAGACCGTCGCCATATAGCTGGAATAGTGCTGAGTGCGACGTAAAACTAAACTCACTCACTCACTCTCAGCCACTTACTCAACAACTAATCCACTAAATCACTTACTCCATCACTCACTCGCCCACTCAAATACTCACTCATTTACTAAACCACTCACTCACTCACTCACTCGACCTCTCACTAAACCACTCTCTCACTCAGCCATTCATTTACACACTCACTCAACCTCTCACTAAACCACTCACTCAACCACTCATATAAACTCAACCATTCATTCAACCACTCATCAATCCCCTCAGTCACAGGTTTCTGTTTACAGGTACTGGACCTCTCTGGCAATAATCTTGGGCCCCAGGGTTTCCGCAGTGTCTGTTTGGCAATGTGTTCCAACATGTCAATTGTCAGTCTCAACCTAGCCGACAACAGATCCGACACAGACAGTGCAGTGAGCATCGGCAGCAATAACCAAAAGCACATGCAAGGAATAGTGGTCCTAAGATAGAAATACACTCCATGGTCCTGCAAAACCATCAACAGCCATTTTGCCATCTTTTTCAAATTCCACTATGCACTCTGACTATAAAACCTAGTCAGATTTGCCTTGTCTGTTCAACAGACTGACCTGCCTTAGGCTGCCTAAACTCCAGAGCCCACTTGCTTAAAGTGATCTTAGCGCTACGACTATCTTAAGCCTATGTTGGAGAATGGGAGTTACAGTCATCGTGGTGCTAAGATCGCATTGTTCAAGTGGGCCCAGGGCTCTTATTCTTGAACCGTTCATAGCCATTATTCACTCACACTATAAGACCTAGTCAAATTCACCATATTTGTTCAACAGACTGACCTGCCTTAGGCTGCCTAAACTCAAGAACCGTCTTGCTTAAAGCGATCTTAGCGCTACGACTATCTTAAAGGATATGCTGTAGAATGAGTTACAATCATTGTAGTGCTAAGATTGCATTGTTCAAGTGGGCCCAGGGCTATTATTCTCGAAATGTTCATAGCCCTAAGATTTCTTAACTTTGATTGTTACCAATATGTTAAGAATAGGCTTCAGAAGTTCATAGAGCTACAAACATTTCGAGAATAGCTAGCCAGGTGGTGCTGAGCAAGTGCCACCTTAAAGGAAAAAAAATTCAGGTCAGTCAGCATTTCTAAGACCAGAAATGGATATTTTTGTATCGCAGGACAAATTTAAGTAACATATTGTGTATGGTTTTTATAACTGTCAGCAGTGTTCAAGCATAAGCAGACTTCTATTGTTATGTTTTGCTTCCCTACAGGAGTGTGTTGGTAGACTGTTGTCTCACAACAAGTCTCTCGTGTACCTAGACGTCTCCAGTAACAATCTGGGCAAAGATTATTTTTCTCGGTGTGTGGGACCAGCCCTCAAGTCCAACTCCACTCTGCAGACTCTGAGGTAGGTAGTTTTAAATCCATAAGACTACCCATCAAAAGTTTAGACTCACTAGTGTAAATGTAGCTAGTTACTTCAGTCAACTGTTCTGAAGTAGATTTTGTAAAATGTTCCATGCTGTTTGAAAATACTGTTTACACATGATCTGATGTAGTGTAAAATGAATTTGTAACATTGAAAAGATTATTGTCATGAGTTCAATAAATGATGAAACTCGGTAAAGATTGGCGAAAAACAAAACTGTGCACCAAAATGCATCTGTTAACATGCACAAAATTTGCAGGTGTTTTTCAGCAATTTGATGCATGATGTGTGAAGTGAGATCTCCCAAGTTAGTGGAGAAATTTATCTTCGATGTAACCATATATATGAACATAACACATAGTGAGTGCTTGAAGTGACTCTAAACTTTTGATGGGTAGTATACATTTTAGAATCTTCCATACCTGTCTAAAACCCATGTTTGTCGTAAGAGGCGATATGTATTGGGTGATCAGGCCACCTGACTTGATTTACTCATTTTATTGCATCTCAAATGCATAGATTGATACTTACGCTGTTGATCACTGGGTTGTCTGGTCTAGACTCAATTATTTACAGACCGCTGCTATATAGCTGGAATATTGCTGAGTGAGGCGTAAAACATCAAACCAACCAAACCATTCTGAGCTCACTTGCACAAACAGATCTTAGCGCTACAATGATCGTAACTCCCATTTTGCAACATTGGCTTAAGATAAGTAGACGTAGCACTAATATTGCTTTGTGCAAGTGGACCCTAATGGGTCCATGTCTATGTTACATAGTGCTGAAGACTAAAATAATTATTCAGAAGCTCTCCTTTAGTGAATCTGTTTTTAAATTTCATGAAGTGATTTTAGTTCCTTAACATTCCCAGAAGATGTGTTTCAGTTTTTGCATAATATACAGCAAGCTTGGCAATATGTATTTGATGAAAACCAGTGCTAGTTATTGCTCACCATACAAGAATCATATGGGCATTAACGCTGTGATTGTGTCAACGAAACAGGCTTAGATAAACACCATGATCGAGATGATCAAGAATACTTCCAGATGAGACACACAGGAGTATGTTGTTTACAAAGCAGACTTGCAAATCAGGAAACTGCACCAGTTGTCAGTGTCTTGATTTTATGAACAAAACAATAAGAAACCTACAGTGGAAGGTGTCCAAACCGGCATTTGTCCATCTGTCAAGTTGTCAACACTGGCGTAAAATCTCAGTCCCATTCGTGGCTTGTACATGTATCATCGGCTCTACAATCCAGCACATTGTCTAAATCGGATTAATTCTTCAGTTCCAATAAGGGTCGTTTTAGACAGCTTCCACTCTACTTTGTAAAGTTTGGCCCGAAGGTCCGGGGTAGAGTAGGCTTGCTCTATAGACTTACAATTGACTGGGTGCTGTTATAACCTTGTACCAGTAGGCTCCTGTTCTGGGCACTGATTTCAAGTGTAGCCTTTGTTTAAGACCTAGTTTTCTGCTTTCAGGGCAAAAAGTATTGGGTCTACAAACATGAAGGTTTTGCTCGACATCTTGATGGACAATACCTCACTGACTAGCATAGATCTCAGCAGTAATGGATTATCTGATCGGGCTAGTCTTGGCACTGCATTCTCTCACTGGATCAAGGTAGGGGCTAGTCTTGGCACTGCATTCTCTCACTGGATCAAGGTAGGGGCTAGTCTTGGCACTGCATTCTCTCACTGGATCAAGGTAGGGGCTAGTCTTGGCACTGCATTCTCTCACTGGATCAAGGTAGGGGCTAGTCTTGGCACAACAATCTGCCACTAGATCAATGTAGGGCCACCATATACAGTTAAATCTCGTTAATCCGACACCGTCCATTGCACAGCAAACTGTTGGATTAATGAGGATGTCGGACTAAATACATGAGAATTTGTTCAATTATTCAATTTGTTACTAACAGAAGTGTCGGATAAAGCCGATTGTTCCATAAACGGAAGTCGGATTACTGAGACCTGACTGTAGCTGGAATGTCGCTGTGTGCAGTGTTAAACAACAGACAAATAAACTTGTCACTTAAACAAGTCTGACTGAGTTACGAAATAAAGACCAATTCTTATCCCCACAGCAACATAGTTGCGGGGATATAGAAACGAGTTCTGTCCGCGTCTGTTCATCATACTTTCTCTGAGGCATATCTTCTACACTTAACCAAACTTAGTACAAGCATCAAGCATCAAGCATCAAGCATCATCCCTTGATGTCAAGCATGATCCCATGATGTGCCATTTGGGGGTTACACCCATTATGAATTTTATTTTTTACTGGTTTCCATGGAAACGTGACTGTGACTGTGAGAATGTTATTGTGTCCACAGCAGATCTAAACCATACATGCTAGTTTCATCAAACTTGGTACACATATCAAGCATTATCCCTAGATTTGCCTTTTGGGTATTAGACTAAGATATGAACTTTATTTTTTTGCGGTTTCCATGGGAACATGATTCAGTCTGTGACTATGACTGATGATGAAGATGTCATCTTGTCAGGAGCAAATCTCCTAAACCATACATGTTACACGCATCAAGCATTTGGGATTAGACCCAGATATGAAGTTTATTTTTAGTAGTTTCCATGAAAGCATGACTTAGGCTGTGGCTTTGAAAATGTTATCTTGTTTGGAGCAGATCTCCCAGACTTTAGCTTTATCAAACTTGGTACACATATTCACCATGTTCACCATGATCCCTAGATGTGCCGTTCGGGGATTACACGAGTGTGTGAATTTTAATTTTTGTGGTTTCCATGACAACAAGTTTGACTGAAATTGGTGGTTGTGCTCTTTTCCTGATTAGAACGTTAAAACCATTCACTATTCCTTCACCTAACTTGGCACATAGTGGTATGCTGATGCCTTTTGGTAGGTTTAGATTTCTGAATAAAATAGTTTTTGCATTTCCATGGCAACAAGTTCTACCTCGACTGAATTTGGTGATAGTCTTCTTTTCCGAAGCTGAATGGTAAACCCTTACAATACCCTCCTTCTACTCTGTTATATGCACACCAAAACAATAATATATTGTAATCATAAAAAATAGACATACTCATGAAGAGTATTTGGCCATTGTGTTGGATACTGATCACTTAGTCTTCTTGTATTTCTTGTTTTATGGATCTACCAATCATTTTTTTGAAAGAACAAAAAAGAAAAAAACATTTTCCGCACTATTACAGACCAAAGATGTAAACTTACAAGAAAATTTCCTTTAGACTGCAAAAGGTAAAATACTTTTAGTATTTACAAGGAATATTACTTTACATTGATTTGCTTTCCATTCTTTTCCGTCTTGCCGGAAGGTTTTCTGAGGAGCATAATCTGAAAAACAAGAAATAAAATTGTTCTAGCCTTAAACAATTTTCATTTCAGAATCCAGGCTGTTGTCTGACATCTGTCTCTCTAAGTAGCTGTGAGATGAACCCTGCCAGCCTGTCGCTCATGTGTGACGCCTTGTCTCACAACCCATGTCTCACTGAGATTAATCTCTCTGGCAACGAGGTAATATTGCTGTTTTCACTACTTTTTCAATCTAAAATTTCTCATTTCTCTATCGGAGGTACAGGTGATCACAGTTCATGAACAGGGGTAGAATAGGCCTTCAGCAACCCATGCTTGCCATAAAAGGCGGCTCTGCTTGTCATAAGAGGCGACTAACAGGATTAGGTGGTCAGGTTTGTTGACACATGTCATCGGTTGCCAGTTGGGCATATCGATGATTATGCTGTTGATCACTGGATTGTCTGGACCAGAAGTGATTATTTACAGACTCTGCCATATAGCTGGAATATTGCTGAGTGTGGCGTGAAACTAAACTCACCCACTCACTCACAATTCATAAAACATACAATGCTCATACAAGATCTTTCAGCTGCAGTAAACATGTTATCCGGTAATAAGTATGACACCTCTCATCCTCCAAAAATTCTTGTTGATATGGAGGTAGCCACAGGTTGAATCTGGTTACTAAAAACAAACTGGTGTCAGCCCACAGTGACCTAATGCTAATAAACTGACATTGACATTGACCACACTGTCTAATGGCCGGGGACAATATCAGATGTTCATCATTGTCAAGATATGCAATATGGGTGATAAGGCCTGGTGTATCACGATTATCGGGTATGTGCTATCTGTACATTTGGCCTAGGAATGCATAGTTGTATCATTTTGACATGCCAGGACTTATGGACTCTTTTTGCTGTGAGTTAGGCGTTTTGGTGTATTTTATAGAAATATGGGATATTTTGGAAAATTGCTTAAAGTGGTCTTTACACAGTTACCCATTCATTTCATGGCCCAACTGTCTGACGTAAAGATCCACGTTATAATTGGTCTTCTCTAACCCATGATTGTTTTAACCCTTGAAGATCCTGGTTAAAATTGGTCTTCAGTAACCCATGCTTGTCGTATTAGAGGCGACTAATGAGACTGGGTGGTCAGGCTCGCTGACTTCTTTGGCACATTGAAGTAGGCAAACAATTGCTTTGTGACCTTACTCCATGTTGTATTTTTTTTTATTTGTAGTTTTAATGCTGCCCTCAGCAATTATCCAACTACTTGACAACGGTGTTATGAAACTGTTATATGTGTCTTGGGTCAAAGTGAGGGTTCCGGTGAAATCACTTACCTAACTGGCGTGCTGATCTGCTTGGGGGAATTTACTCAGCAAAGAGTCTGAAGTCACAAGAAGCTAATTACAACTTTATTAACAAGAAGTAGAATAACAAGGGTGGCCACAGAGAGTCGGTACAACCCTCTGGGCTGAGGGTTTTAGCTGACCTGTGTTGGGAGTCTAAACCCTACTGATGGACTAAAGGAGGTGGAGACTATTTAACTGCAATTTAAACAATGCAAATATTATGATTTGCTGACTGATACAAAAATGGGAGTAACCTGCAATAGCCAATGAAATGCAGAAAAGACAAAATGAGGTGTGTCCTACCAGTACAACTTCAATGACCAGACAGAGGGAGCACTTAATCTTTTAATCCTATTCTAAGTGGCATTAATCTTGTTGGCACATTTACTGGATGCTTGATTGCTTAGTCTGGGCTGGATCTTTAACGACCAGGTTTTGGCATAATGTTATGTTACTGTAAGTGATGGCATGTTTACCTCATCAAAGCAGTTTATTAACCTGTCTAAACATAACCCTTGTCTTAGTGAATGGTTTGTCTTACAGTGGAGTGAATGCTAATGTATTGCTTGTACTGGTTACAATTAATAATGAATTTTGGCATGAATTAATATTTCATGATAACCGTCTGGACCAAACAATCCAGTGATTGACAGCATTATCACTGTTGCACATCAACCAAGTTGGTTAGCCTGACTACCAGATTTCTTCCTAGTTGCCTTTTACTACATGCAGGGGTTGTTGAAGACCCGTCCTAACCCCGATCTTTATATGATACTTATGATACTTATAAAACTTTTGATACATATGATACTCGTGATATTTAGGATACATGTGATACACTTGATGCTTGTGATACAAATGATGCTTGTGATACATATGATGCCTCTGATACATGTGATACTTATGATACATATGATACTTGTGATACATAATCATACTTGGGATACATATGAAACTTGTGATACATATGATACTTCTGATACATAATTGTACTTGTGATTTCATATCATACTTGTGATACCTATGATACATATTTTACTTGTGATACCAATGATACATAATCATACTTGTGATACCTGTGATACATATCATACTTGTGATACCTATGATACATATCATACTTGTGTTATTTGTGATACATATCATACTTGTGATACATAATCATACTTGTGATACATATGATACATATCATACTTGTGATACATATCATACTTGTGATACCTATGATACATAATCATACTTGTGATACATAATCATACTTGTGATACCTATGATACATAATCATACTTGTGATACATATCATACTTGTGATACCTATGATACATATCATACTTGTGTTATTTGTGATACATATCATACTTGTGATACATAATCATACTTGTGATACATATGATACATATCATACTTGTGATACCTATGATACATAATCATACTTGTGATACCTATGATACATAATCATACTTGTGATACATATCATACTTGTGATACCTATGATACATAATCATACTTGTGATACATAATCATACTTGTGATACCTATGATACATAATCATACTTGTGATACCTATGATACATAATCATACTTGTGATACCTGTGATACATATCATACTTGTGATACCTATGATACATAATCATACTTGTGATACCTGTGATACATATCATACTTGTGATACCTATGATACATATCATACTTGTGATACCTATGATACATATCATACTTGTGATACCTATGATACATAATCATACTTGTGATACCTGTGATACATATCATACTTGTGATACCTATGATACATAATCATACTTGTGATACCTGTGATACATATCATACTTGTGATACATAATCATACTTGTGATACCAATGATACATAATCATACTTGTGATACCTGTGATACATATCATACTTGTGATACCTGTGATACATATCATACTTGTGATACATAATCATACTTGTGATACCTGTGATACATATCATACTTGTGATACATATCATACTTGTGATACATGTCATACTTGTGATACATTTCATACTTGTGATACATATCATACTTGTGATACATATCATACTTGTGATACATATCATACTTGTGATACATTTCATACTTGTGATACATTTCATACTTGTGATATTTATGATACATATGATACATTTAATACTTGTGTTGACAGTTCGGTAGTCTCAAGCTTGTGGCAAGGTTTATTGCATCAGCGTGTTTGCAAGGAAAAGTGAGGAATCTCCACATGAACGATGCCAGAGTCAAAGACCAGGTTGTCTCGTCACAAGGTCAGTGTCATATCAGAAGATCACTGTAGATCAAGGTATAATAAAACTTTCAGAAATTACAGCCAGACCATAGGTTAGATGTAACATTTGCTAGCCCTGACCAAAACTAAATGCCCAATAAAAATACTAATTTACTTAGCAGAATTAAATTAGAACTTGTGATATATTGGAAAAAACCCTAATGCCAATGCAAGAAAAGAATTAACTGTTTCTGTCAGATTTTTGAGTGAATTAATAATGATTTATTATCCTAAAATCTCATAAGTATATTATTTGTACACATGTATAAATTTTATCCCAGCTGTCAAGCAGGTGAATTTGAGAATCTGGCAGTCCGTGTTAAGAATAACTTGTCCCGGGCAGTCAGACAGGCAGGTATTTAGAACGCTGCTTAGATATCAGGAATGTGATTTGATTCTAACTCATCAGTCTTCATTGGTCCTGTAGATGATGTATCTTATTCAAATGCTTTGTTCAGGTCCATTTATTGAGGCACATGGAACTTAATTAAGTATTCAAATCACAGGATCCGAAAATACTTCATGTCAACATACACATAATTGTTTAATGTTTGGAGTTAATTGTATTCATATATTGGACTAAAACATATACACTTATGTAATTTAATACATACATTGCTATCCTGACCATTGAACATGCAGTTTTTCAAAACTGACTGTTTTATCTCAGACTATCAAGCAGACGGTCATTTTAAACACTGTATTTGAGTGTTTTTGTGTTTCATCCAAAGCAGTCTTGTCTTCAGACCTTCCTGAGTCACCGGACCCTCAGTCATTTTCTCCATCACTGCAAGTCCTGAGTCTACATTCCAGCAACATCGCCAATCCACTTTTCTCAGTACTTAGAGAGTGGTCAATGGGGAGACAACTCCAAATCACAGATCTAGATGTCACCAACAACCAATCTCTGACACCAGATTGTATAGAGGATATCATCAGTATAACTTCAGGTAGGACGTACAGTCCATTTGGGTTCAGATGAGAAAGATGAATGATCTACTATCTCGAAATAGGGATAAGGGCACAAATCATGAATAAGACTCATGGTCCTGAAACCTCTGTACCCAACAGAATCTGAAATCTGACAATTTATTTTTGTTGATTACGGGAAAATTTATTTAAGAAACAGTCATTTAATATTGTGCTATTTTCACGCTTCACACAGAGGGGTGACCAATGGCTGGTGAAACAGCACCTGCACACACAGCACCTCATCACAGCCACGTGAGATGACCCGAGCTAGTCAGGTGCTGTTCCATCAGACACCAGCATACATCTTCTGATCAGTCTAAGTAAACTTATCTTCAGTACTTTTCATTACACTCCACTACTGAGTCTAACAAAACCTTATGGGAGGTCACATCAGGTAACCTTTGAGATTGACCAATTAGAACACAGCTTACCAAATCGCAAAAGTGGACATTTGCACATATCTTTTGAACTTTTTATCTCGAAAAGATTCTTACCCGCACGATTCTGAATGCTATTTAGCTTATGGTTGATGCACACTACCATACAACCATGACAACGGTGAGTAAACAGTAGCTGAAAATAATGTTTTTGGCAATATTCAAGGATGTCATCTTGCGGAAATAGTAGCTAATGGTAACCATGTCAACAGAAACCCCAAAGCGTATACTGCAGGTCAAGCAACTGTGTTATATGCGGATTTTTGTTTGTGGAGAGATCTGTGTCAGTGACCTGAATATTTTGAAAGTCCCTCCAATCCCTAAATAGTAGCCGTTGTCTGATTGGATAAATCTATTTAACTGTCTCGCGTTTGATTGGACGGTCATTGGTGGCTCAAAGGTTACCTGACACAACCTTCAACTAGGTTTTGTTATACTCAGTGGTGGAGTGTAACGAAATACACTGAGACTAAGTTTACTTAGACTGATCTTCAGATGTGATAAAATGAAAGCGTTAATGACAAGGCTTCCCAATACTCCAGCTTATTAATATTAAGTGATACAGCTTAATGGACCAGAATTTGTTACTTATGAATTTTTGTATCTTCATAACTGTGTAAGACTTTTCATCTTAGGTTGCTGCCAGAGTTTTGTTATCTACGGAAGCGTATTAGGGCCACGGTGAAACATTTTTTTGGTGTCACTATCTCCTACGTAGGACTTACTATCTCCTATGTAGGAGTTAGGAATACTATCTTCTACGTATGACTTACTATCTCCTACGTAGGAGATAGTAAGTCCTACATAGGAGATACTAAGTCCTACGTAGGTGATAGTAAGTCCTACATAGGTGATAATAAGTCCTACATGGGTGATACTAAGTCCTACGTAGGAGATACTAAGTCCTACGTAGGTGAGAGTAAGTCCTACATGGGTGATACTAAGTCCTACGTAGGAGATAGTAAGTCCTACGTAGGTGATAATAAGTCCTACGTAGGAGATAGTATGTCCTATGTAGGAGATAGTAAGTCCTACGTAGGAGATAGTGACACCAAAAATATTTTTCACCGTGGCCCTGATACGCTTCCGTAGTTATCCGTAAAGTTCCATTTTGTGTTATCCTTACACAGAATCATAAAAAAAACTATAATGTCATCCAAATGTCTCTTAAATTTGCTTCTCAAGCAGTATGTGCAATAGCCACTGGCCCACCAGACCATTGCTAGTAAAAATCCAGTTGGGCTAGAAAATCTCCACAGTCACAGGCCCAGCTTGCTAGTGAATTTTCATGTGGTCCATTTGTAACCATATCACTCTCTCCGACTTGTCAAGGTATCATACACTTTTAAGTCATGCAAGATTATGGCCTGATAAAAATGATCATCATATTAGCAGCTTAGGCCTGACCAATTTTATTTCTTGTTTTACAGATTTTTGTACTCCTA